>NW_028186507.1:419989-444471 GCF_003343005.1 Rhea americana | reverse complement strand
CTGGCTGATTTGCTGAAACATATTCCACTACTAATCTGTAAAGCAACTGATTTTATTTTGAAAAATTGGCATGTAGAGGCAAATCTGTCCCCCACACTGCAGATGCATAAAGTGCTTTGGCAGAGGGATGAATGTAGTTCTGCTTCAGACTCTGCTTCAGAGTTTACTTCTCTCTGCAAAGTGCAATCATTTTCTCCTTAGGATTTCTGTAGAAGAGAGAGTGGTGCTGATGGTGGGGGTAAATTTCCAGCTTTTCACATTCATTCTTGAGGTTGATTCGTTGCATTTCCCCAAAACCTGTGAAAAGGAGAAGTCTGAAAACACTTTTGCATTTAATGAAGATAAAGGGCTATTTTGAGACTTCAGAAAATGTCATATTGTTATTAGTGGAGGGATGGAATAAACATCTGCTAGAAATGCCTTTTTTACATAAGGCAGCATTTAGAGGTTGTTTCATGCCTCTAAAAAACATATCTTAGAAACATACTTACCTTTAAAAGACAGGATACTAGAGAGGGAAGTTTCATCTGAATGCATTAAAATGAGATATAGAGGAACAGTAATATTTCAGATTCCCTATGAAAAAAAAAARGCTGAGCCATACAGAACAAGGCCTAGGATAGGGACAGCATTGTCGTTACGTGACTTTCTTTTCGAATTATTGATGGTTGAAATGAAGAAATGCTCTTCTAATAGGAGATGGGAATATGAAGCCATTATTTTGTCCTTGTACTTTTATGACACAGGTTTAACGATTCTTCAGATGAACTACTTCAGCTGAGAAACATTCATAAAAATATTCTGCTTATCCTGCTTTGCTGAGCTTTCAAGAGTATAAAACTGAAAAGAGCTTAGGTTTATTTATTTCCCATAAAAATAAGTGGAAATAAGTTAATATTGCTTAAGATGGGCACAGGAATTCAAATCAATGACTAAGACATTGATGTTCCTACATGGTTATGTAACTGAATAGAATTGTGTTTTGATGACAGTGATATGCTCCTGGAAAAAAAGGACAGAATTTTGAGTTTCATGCAAAGATCTCCTTTAGTGAGAGGTATGTACAATTTTTCATCTGATGTGAATTTTCAACCTGCCTATCATTTTGGATGGAGCTTTGTGAATTGTCAGACCAGAAGAAACCACTTTGAGAATTGCCTCACTCAGATAAGCTGGCTGAAACTTAAATGTCTGTGTTGATGTGAATTGTCCATGCTCCCTTTGGAGTCAATGGAAAAAAAAAAAAAAAAAAAAAAAAAAACAAAAAAAAAACAGATGTCTCCAGTAACAATTTGTCTGACTTCTTTTGAGGATTAAATGCATCACCCTCTGCAGGTGCCTATTTTCATGGAAAAGGAAGCCTGAGGTACTGAGTCTAATTTTAAATGATGTACTTTTAAATCTCTAACTTTGGGCAAATGAATCCCACTACTAAAATGACTTTTGGATGTTAACTGATGGACTTCTCTGTATTAACTTTTTGAGTTAAAACATTTTAAGAAAACAATCCCCAAAATTTTGTTTTTATTTTTTTTTAATAATTAGTCCTGACAATCTACTACATTTTTAGTAATTGATCCAATTGTTAATTGTGTTCATTGTGTTTTTAAAAGTCTTTATTTATAGTCTAAATTAGTCTAACTTCAACTTTTAACTGGCAGAGTTGTTAAACCCTGGCCTGTTCCAGAGAGCTATTACATAAGCTTTGTCCCCACGCAGTGCAAGCGGGGATTAATCTTGCCAAAATATACTAGTTTCAGAAACAGATAACTAATCTGAACTAATCATTTAGTTTCCACCCAGTAACCATGGAGATTGATAATGATTTATCCAACCTGTCTGGGACATTTATTTTATGCTGGAATAAAAGCATCCTGCAGTGATGATACCTTCTCTTTCCGGTGGTTACGGAGGGGCATCAGGAATACGTCCACTAGATGGCTAAGTCTCCAACACCTAAAATCAGGTGAAATAATTTTCTCTCTGAGATAGTTTACATCATGCTTGACTTTCACTTTACTAAATTAAAYAGAAAAATCTGCTAGAATCCTTCTGTATAAAATTTACTTTCTTTTTTTTTTCTCTCTCTCTTCTCCCCACTTAGTCCGTTATGTTATTTTTTGAACTTCCATGAGTTTTTTAACACTTCTTTTGAAGAGTGGACACCAGAACCGGACATTATTCCAGAAAATAACATATTATCCTACTCCTGCTTGTGATTCCCAATTTAAATTGTAACAATTAGTGTGACATTAGCGGGTTGCTCTGGGATATTGGAATGATTTAATCATCTGCCATGACCTCCAAATCCTTTCCCAATAACTGCATCACAGAACTTGGTTCTCCATCCTGTAGCCTGTGTACTTTGCAGAGATAAATCTTCTGAGAGACTAAGCTAAGCTGATTTTCTTTATAAATTCCAGATCTCAAGTCAGATAAGGCAGACATTTTTCAGAAGGGTGGTACTTCATCTGTAAAACTTGACCGTAGCTAAAATCAGAGAGATGTGATTCAGAGAAAAGGTGATGTTTTGTAAACCGTATAATCTCCTCTCATCTCTCACACATTTTTTTTTATTTTCAAGTAAAATATTTCTGATTTTTGCCCTAAGAGTTGCAGTATAGCCACAGAATATAGCCATAAATTAACTATTTGTATATCTGGTGGAACCTCTGCTGCAGAGGAATCCGACAGAATTAGCCTCACATTCACACATTCCTTATATTTGCAACGGCAGCTCTTTAAAAAGAGGAATATATTTCTGTGCATGCAGACATTGATGTGGCTAGAATCTGATCTCAACTGAACTAGGTTAAATCTAGAGTAACAGCACTGATTGTGTAGCTGTTACTCTAGGTTTACACAAGCATAGTTGAGATCAGAATCTATCCTGAAATCTCAGAAGTGCTATATTGCCATAAACAGAGCATATTGTTTACTAGAAGTTTGCACATTTGTTTATTTGTTGAGAGTTATTGAGAATAACACAAAGGAAACTGGAAAGTTTATCCATTTCAGGAACGTCCACAGAATTTCCAGAAAATCTACAACAGTTTTAAAGAAAGGATATAGAGAGTAATTTGGCAGGCTCTTCTAGGGGATGCCTACGCACTCGGCTGCAGGCAGATGCAAGCTTGCTGTTCCTCAGCTCCTGGCCAGAAGCCAATTGTCCATTAGTGATGCTTGTGCTAGAAATACCAAGCCCTGCCAAATATTTTTATTATCTGGGATCGAATATAAGAATGAGCAGTCTATGATGACAGAGGATGTAGTTTCAATGTTTTAGCAGTATTTTTTTWAAAAAAAGGTCTTAAATACTCTGGTGCTTGGGAGCGTATGGGAGAACTCCCAAAACAACAACAAAAAAGCACAAACGTATGTAGTTAACATCAGCCCTTAAAACCAAGCCATGGTATACCTGAAGTTGCATATATATTCTTTTCCATATCAGTGGTCCTGGAAGTCATTTATTT
This sequence comes from Rhea americana, assembly GCF_003343005.1. Taxonomy (NCBI): domain Eukaryota; kingdom Metazoa; phylum Chordata; class Aves; order Rheiformes; family Rheidae; genus Rhea; species Rhea americana. The sequence goes on along the minus strand of NW_028186507.1, from coordinate 440,998 downwards.
TTATATCGTGTTGCTGTTACATTCACTAAATCCTTCTGACTATAAACAAAACACATATGTTTGTTACTACATACAAAAATATTCATACTATTTAATGTGTTATTTTAAATACCTCCTGCATATAAAATAATTGTCTCAAAATGCTTCACTTGGCTTATTTATTATTCTTTCTCTGTTTTCCATGTATGGCTTGCTTATGTAGATTTTCCTCTTGTCATGAAATCAGATCAGCTAGAGATGAAATCATTATTAAGCAGTTCATTTTTAATCCATATCCCCAAAGTTAGATTTTGACTGTACTTACAAGTAGCTAGCTTTAATAAAGGTGGCTGAAGTATTTTCTAGTGAGTAATTTTGGAAATGCTCCAGAGAACAAACCTTTCCCAAGAATGTATCAAAAGGTGACTGAAATCATAAATAGGGGAAAAAACAAAATTGTCACGATAGTTTCACAATGTTTTCTGTTGGTTATACAAAAATATGGTACTTTCATTATTTTCATTTCAATTTGCAATATGTTCAGGCTTGGGTTTAACATTAATGTAACATGAAATCCATTTTGCCTATTGTGTAGTATTATACAGTTCCAAACATACTTTGAAATTATCACAATAAAATCTTAAATCAAAATAAATGAAAATAACTATTTAAATTAATGCCAAGTTCACACAGACAACACAACAACGGTTCCTTTGGTAAATTGCTGTGATGAATGAATCAGCATGACCAAACAAAACCCAGGCTCAAGCAGAGCTCTGGCTGTCAAAAGGGCAGTTTCTCTGGGATTTCCTGTGGCACAGATAAGCAAGCTCAGACCTGAACAACATCCACTCTGTGTGCCTTTTCTGACCTTGCAATCTTTTTTTTTTTAATATACGTTTCCACCTCTTTTATTATGGTAGCTTTTTCCTACACTGCTTGTTTTGTTCCTGCCATTCCTTGTCCCATTCCCTTTCCATATTCTGCCTCCTTCTCCCTGCCTGTTTCCATCTCCTTCCSTCTCACCTGGTTGAGTGGGTGTCAGGAGCGGGAAAGGTCCCAGGCCAGCCCTGAAGACCTGCGGACGGGGCTGYGGGAGCCTGGGGCTGCCGGCCCCTCGCAGGGGCACCTCCGCTCCTGCCTTCAGCCCTGGCAGAGCAGAAGGCTGGGGCTGGCTCTGGCACGTTTCCTTAATATGCAAGGATTTGGACTCGAGGAAGAAAAATGAAACAAGTGGCTTTAATGAAAATTGTTTTGGCATGATATGACTCAAAAGCCCTTGCRTTAGCTTCCCTTTGCCCATGGTTATTTTTGTGCTGGTATCTAAAACAGGCACATTCGAGTCAATTAGTAAGCATAAATCACAACTGTCTTTGGGAGGAATAACTTATCCACTGGAGACTCTTTAGATGTGTAACTAATAAGAAGTTGTCAACTTATATTAATTTTTACACATCTCAGCCACATCAGAGATCTAAAGGCAAAATCTGGTGTTCAGAAAGATGACATGGAGTTGAGGACTCCATGGGGACTTAATCAATGCATACATTGCATTGATTATAAATAGTTTTTCATTGTGGCAGACTACTGATGAGATTTTTCTCCTTGCACAACTCGAAGAGTAACGTGTAGGAGAAAGCATAATAGAATGGAAATTGCATCTGCAAAAGACAAGAGGTAGTTGTAATATTTTGCAAAATACTGCTCAGTGAACTGAAACATCTCCCACAAGATGAGTTCTCTGACTGAAGGATGAATCTAATGTAAACAAATGTAGGTTACTTTCAGCCACAAGAACATGGATTACTTACGAAAGGCTGCAATCTGATCTCAGTTACACCTGAATGGGTTCTGATGCTGGCACCATATTTAGACTATATCCTGAGGAAATTATTGCCTTTTTCTGCAATAGTGCAGTAACGCAATTTTCAAGAGAAACGCATACAAAGTATTTTTAAGAATTTTTTTCTTTACAAAATGAACAGAAAAACATCAAATATTCAGAGTAAGAACTTCCAGCTGTCTGTATGATACCTGGAAGCAGCTCTTCCAGATCTCTGTTTTTGCATCYGGATTATGAATGCATGCAGCATGGGTACATGCTTCAAGGGGGCTGGCAGAAAATGCTGAGGCTGGGTCCTATGTTTGACTCGGGTGAACTGCGATGGAATGAGCTGAGGGTATCCACAGACTTTCAAAGCCTGTGGCCCAAGGCCAACAGCTTACATAACCCGGTCCGTGCCCTCCACCACCACAGGTCCTGGGCTTGTGATAGCCCAAATCAGTATTTATAACTGTGGTGCCATTGCGAATCAGTACATCAACAATCTCCAAGTTTTATCAGTGGGAAATCAAGGCACAGATAAATCTAACTTACTTTGAAGTCACACAGATAATCTCAAGATAAAGGCTAGTCACAACAGAAAGGCTCATTCTTTGTTTAAAATAGAGTGGCAATTTTGATATGGGACAACATATCCTTTTGAGTCCTTAAAAAGGTCCTCCTGCAGTTGTAATGCCCTTTGCTACCTATTTTGTAATCTTATCTCCACTGTGCATTTGCTGTAACTTCTACTAGCAATTACTACCTTTCCCTTAGATTATCTGCTTGAGAGACTCTGCCTAACAGTTATCCAAGTTTACTGAGGCCTGCTTTTTTTTAAAAAAAATAGGCCATTATCTAATCTTTTGCTACTCTTTTTTTTTTCTTTTCCCAAAATATAAGGATCTTTGAATCTGCACCAAGATTCTTTCCTAATTTCCTCTATGTCTTTATGAATTTTAGAACATGTATGCATTGTCTTCAAACACAAGGCAACAGCTTTTCACATTTTTTTCTTGTGTGTCTCTCCTAAAGAAGCTACCATTTCTTCTTCCTTTTTCAGAGACTGCAGATAAGACTTCATACTGCTTACATATGAAGACTTTTTTTTTTTTTTCTGTTTATGTCCATTCCCTTGGTTTTGGGTACAGATATCGCAGATATTTGCAGACTATTCTGGTATTTTTTTTCATCTCTCCAGTTAAAGTTTCCCTTTCCCCTCCTTCCCTGTACCCTAGCCTTACTACTGAGTCACACTTATTTTTACTTACTTCTAGGCTTTTCTTATAGTCCCTTCTTCTCAGTTTAGTTTGAAGCTCTTCTAGCCTTAGCAACGTCACCGCTGTTKGCAATGGTTGGTTGGTGGGTGATTATATTGAAAGGCTTTGCTGTTCATGTTCTTAAACTGGAAACAATGATAGAAATCTGCAGCTACTTTRTGCTTTGGCTGCCAAAATTAACATTGCTCACAGATGTGGTATATTTATGTATATTGTTCATGTAAAGATAACCGACAGTCTCAGAGGATTTCTGAAATATTCCAGACACCTGGCTTTGAAAGTCAAGTACAATTTAAAATTTTGGCCTAGATCCAGCATGYACTCCATATTGCTAGAGCTTACAGGAACAGTTTCAGACTATTCAGCTTTGTAAGGATGTTTTGGGGATAAAAAGACCTCTTTGGACCTCTCAGGTCCTCTTTGGACCTCTTGCTGGTCCAAAGCACATCTCAACCTCAGCCTAGCCATGCTCGCAAGATACAGACAAGAAAAAAATAAAGGAAAACGAAGTTACACAGGGGCTGTGCAAGCCTGTTTTACATTCACATGTTCCCGTAGAAACTAAATAAAAACAAGACACAAAATAATGCTTCCAGAGCCTGTTAACCACAGAAGGAAATGCAGCTGGCAGAAAATAAAGCCTGAACTTGAGTCCTGTCAGTGGATTACTGTCAGTAATATGCCARTGCTACCCCACAGAGCAGTTAGTGGTGACAACTCTTTCTCAGCAATGAGGGGCTTAGAAAACTTGCTGCCAAAATCAGCATTTTTGGCAGCCCAGACATGTCATCTGGCGTTGAATCTTCAGAGATCAGCTAGGGTTGGCTTTGGCACCATGGAATTCCACGGGTTGGCTTTGCACATGTGTTTTTGGATACTCATTTAGCATGGATGTTACAGAAAAGTGCACGTAACCGCCAAGAGTGTGGCTTTTGAGAGGAATCAGAAAGTCAGACATAAATGGTCTGTTGTGGGAGCTTTCCCAAAGGCTAATTTAAATTCAATGACATTAGTCTCCCTAGCTTTCCTGTATAGCCAGTGGAGTAAAAAAGGCTTTTTGAAGCTCTGAAATGTCTTCTGGTGAAAACTGTTTCTCTTTAACTGTAGAAGGAAGCTAAGCGGATGGCAGAAGGCTGAAGTTATAACTTAGGTGTACTTGTGAGTAAAGGTTATGGTCACAGCAAGGGGATTTTTTCTAATATTTTACGTATGAAAACACAGTCATTGTGTATCRGTAACTGCCTCCCTTTGAAGGCTTTTTCTCCTTGAAGTACACTGCACACTTATTGCACTGCATAAATATATTCAAGAAGCATCTATAATAGGGTAAAAGGCCTAATATAATGTGAGCTATTATAATACTTCCTACCCCAAGAAATCAAAACACTTTGCAGCTGTTGATGATCAAGTTCCACAACATTGCTTGGAGTCAGATATTAAACTAGGCATTACCAAAATACCATTACGTAGTATTTCTGGTTATAGATGGAGTCATAAATTCTGTCTTACAGTTTCCTGCACATACATGAAGTTTCTTTTTTATTTCTTGTACAAGTCTGTTCAAACTCCTCTGACAGCATCRGGAAAGAGAAACGTTCCTTATCAGAAACATAAGGCCTGTCCCACTCTGCTTTATATCAGTGTACTGAAACACTTGAAATTTGTGACATCAATCATTTCTGGTGACAGCTGCAGTTGGTCCATCTGGGTGCAGTTAATGGACAGAAGTATTGTGTTTCCTCTGACTTTGATAAAAATGCTCATTCCAACACCAGGAGTGTTTGAAGTACCTTAGAAAGTCATCTTTATCTTTTTATATTTAGTCTCTAGAGATGTACATGAATTTCTCCCTTTTACTGTATCTGTCCTCCTCCCACCACAACGATGCAATATTAATTGACTAAGCTGACAGCAGCACACATATTGTGTTGCAATGTCACAGCCTTTAGTGAATACATCTTTAAAGAAAAAAAACCACTACATTATGCTTTTAGGGCACAATTAAATTAGTTACTTGATTTTCTGTAAGAGAGAAAATAAAATCCTAAACACTCCTACTTCAATGACAAGATTTTTCATCTCTCCTGAAAATTATTTATTTTTTCAAGTAAGGGTTTGGAGATAGTCAGAGATCTACTCAGAAACACAAAAACTTAAAAGATCACTCAGATCATGAGTCCTTGGCTGTCACTTACAAATCACTTCAATTATCCACTGCCTCTTAGTGAAATCATGGATTAATCTTACCATGATTTTCCTACTATGGACAAAGTAGCCTGAGCTCATCCATAATGCCAATTAAAGATAAGAAACAAAGTGCTCCTTTTCTGCCAGTGATACAGTCCTCTTATTTCTAGGATAAATGATCTGCATCTGCATTACTGAGACAACAAATAATCTTTCAGTTTATCCACAAGAGAAAGTCACTGAGACAATATTAAGATTTAATATATATTTGAAAGTCTGRGTCTCTACCAAGGATCAGGTACTGATTTTGTTTTCTGTTTTTGTCAGCTGATCACTATATGTTATTTTTCTCACCTTTAACTCATAGGTAATAACTTTCCTCTGGAAAAAAGTTTCCTCTGCAACATTTCTATTTTTAATGAATTGCATGGTGAATGCAGGGAGTAGCCTGTGCTCTGCAAATTGAGCTCATCACTCCCAGGTGACAAAGAAACAATACYGCTTCTCAGCCTCAATAACAAAAAAAGGCACATTCACAAAAATGTCATCATAATGAAATGTATCCTGCATAGTAAAGCAGAGGACATATCTTCACTGATAATGAAAACTCACGTGATTCTGTGATTCTTGTGTAATTGTCGAATACTAATTCGTGTTTGAGGAATGCCTTCCTATGCAAAGCCTGTACAAGAGTTACAGAAAATACTCCAATAATTCTGTGTTATTTGAATAAGTCTAATTTGACACTAGTATATATGAGATGCAGGGAGAGATTTGCTTATGCTTTTAAAGTATATGAAAATATCATAGGAGTGACAAGATAAAATCATAATTGTGCATGATGATGATGAGAGTTTTAAAACTTCCTTCTATTGAATTTCTCTATTATTAAGCAATTAGAAAACATCAAGAATGTGCCAAATAAACAGCAGGCTGATCCTTCTGACTTGCTTCACAAAGATTTTTCTCCATTGAGCATACAAGAAGCAGGGTCTGACAGTCTTGCAGAACAGGCAACGCGAAGTCTTATCACTCTCTTGGACTTAGGTGCCATGACAGGCACATGATTGGGTTAGGAATTCATCACTAGGAGTCTCAATACAGCATAGAGCACTTAATAATGGTAGTTTTATCGATGGAGCATTGACGAGAATTCATTTGCTCTAATACAAAATGGTAATACCAACTGCCAGAATGCTAACCCTATAATAAAATTATTGGAAAATAAATTACAAAAATATAGCTTCTACATATCTGTGACATTTTTTAAACTAGACACAGACTCCACCTAGAATTAAATTTTATGATAGACCTTGTGGATGTGGGGTAAAGCATTGTTACTGAGAAAAAGATATTTTCCTAGGGTAAGGGAAGAAGCTTGTTTTCACAACCGATAGGAAGTAGGTGTCKTTGAAAGCAGATTGTCTTTAGATTAAGTATGAATTAATAGGTGGAACTATTAAAAGACAAAAACATAAAAGCATTCAAGAATAAAAATGACTGTTTTTAGAAATTGCAGTCATTTCTGACATTTTACTGTATTTTTTTTTCCTGTAATGGGAAAGAAACTTTAAGAAAATTATATATCACAAATGTAGCAACAATAATAGCAGCACATCTAAATATATTTTTAAAATATGAAATGATATACAACACAACATTGTAAACAAATTAGCTTATCTCTACAGAACATATGGATCATAGATAGCTTTCACTGCAACATGATCATTTTGCTTAAATTGCAATACAGTGATTATCTATGCTTGAAAATAAACAGGGGAAGAGAGGCAAATGCATTGAAAAATAGATCGACTCTCTCTCTAATATATAGACAAAAAGATAAGGAGGGGAGATGAACTGAAAGGAAATTTCTCTTCCCCAGCGTACACAAATTGCAATTGCAAACATCATTCACTTGCCTTCATAAATGTTAGCTTAGGAAAACGGGGTCTGGAAGGATTTCAGGCAATAGTCAAGTACATTCACTTCTGCCTTAAGAAACAGTATCAGAGAAGCAGTTAGGAATGAACATACCCCCCCTTTGCAAACACCTCCTTCAGGAGGATCTGGTCTTGACTGACATACCTGCATGTTAGTAGTAGTAGCTACACCATCATTTTAATAACACTGTTCCCTCCATGGCTTAAATCAGAAAGAATGTTAGTTCTGGCACCGAAACGGAGGGAAAGAGAGCTTTGTTTCCCTTCCACCAAGGTTTAGGCAACAAGACTGTCTGGGAAAAGGCTCAAGATTTCATTTGCTCTAAATACTCAGTTAAAAGCACTGGTTTTCAGTGATTTTGGTGCCAGTTAAAAAGAGAAAAGAGGAYGAAAGTCCAAAATAGTCTGGTCTGAGGCTCTATCTATTGCTATAAAACCCTCTGCTCCAAGTGCAAAAGGCTAATTGAGCTGCTCCAGGCAACCGTGCTACTTATCTGAGTTAATTTATTTTGTGGTATATTCTTGCCAACAGCTATGAGAGAAAGCAGTAGAAATCTTTTTGCTTCTGCGAAAGGACATTTTATCTTATGCAAAGGGCAGTGTTAAGGCTCAGTGGAAGGGGCACGCATCGGTGGCATCAGCCATGCGTGGAGAGTTGTGAAGAAGGTCTCTAAGGTTTTTTTGGTATTGGTGAGCATTTTGGTTTTAGTGTCTATTGCTATTAACCTTCCAGGAGCAAAGCTCAAATAAATACACTGAACTCAAAAGACTGTCTCTGGTAGGGCTAAATGATGGTTTCAATTAAATGTGTTGATTGAGCTGACCTGATTGAAGAAAGCATCTTCCCACTTGTCTAGAAAAGGTCTATATGATATAATTTGGCTCTAGCTTGCCAGGGAAATACAGAAGTTCCTAGACTGTCATCAGAAAAAATTATATGGACAGGACAGCCTCTCTGTGTGCCAGAGCTGCTTTATGTTAACAGAGTTGTTTCACATTAATGATGGTTTTTAAATCAATGTAGTTAAGCTGGTGCAAAAGCTGTGTGAATAGTCTTACTCCTTAAAAAAAGGGGGGGCTTAAAAATATTAAATAAGCCATTTTAAATTAGTCAAAGCAGACAGAAAATTTAAGTTAAATTAAAACAATCAGTACACATCTCTGCCTGGTTAATCTCATGTTTTAGTAAARAAAACACTTCAATTGGCACTTAACTTTTACTAATATCTTTGTCTTATCAAATTGATTGCATCTGTCTCGATCCTTCTCTTCTCCTCTCCCCTACCAAATGTAGACTTCATTAGGAGAAACAAATAAGAAGATACTTTTTCCAGTTAATTAAGTTGCTCTACAGAGGGAAGGAAAATATATTTGTATAAGGAAAAAAAAGAATGCAYTTAACATAATGGTAATAGAAACTAGTAATTCACAATAAAAAGCTCTTCTCCACTGTATCTGTTCAGTTAGTATTAAAATTAGAGCTATATATTAGGTAAGGCCAAGAGTCATGGTCCTTTTGTCTACAAAAAGGTGACTTCTTCAGCAACTTTGGGATACCTCTATTTTTTCAAAATAAATATTAATATTCTTACATTTTGCTTTTGTACTGATTGCCTGTATAGGTGACAGAATTCTGCCCACAGCCCGGTCCTCCAAAATCTATGAAGTCCATATTTAAGTAAATGTATAAAGTGTTTGATATGTTGACTTTTACCCATGCATCCAGTGAGGGCATATGCTGAGATGGAGACACATAGAGGTAAGGACACAATCTCCAAGAGCCATCTGCTGCTGTTGTCCATATTTCTGATCTGTGAATCAGCAGAACTTGATGCAACAGGTCCTTGAGTAAGATAAAAGCTGCTCACTGTAGTTCAAACTGTGGAGGACCTAGCTTCCAAGGAGCTCTAAAAAGCAGCATGCTGTTCAGCTATAGCTCACAGGCCCATCCTATGACCTTGTGTGGCACAGTCATGAGAAAGCAGATAAGGGAGAGTAACATCTATCTATGGTTACCTGAGCTGCACAGGGAATATCTCATTCTGGATATATTGCAGAGGAGATGACCCACCACATGACCAGAGACTTCTTCACAGTGGATTGGTACTTCTGTCTTACTGCAAACTCTGTTTAAGAGCGTGGCTGCATTGGAGCCAGAGCACTCTGCACCTTGCAATATTGAACTCATGAATTAAAAACATCATTCAGCTTTCTACTGCTTGTTGCAAACAGTAATGTAAAAATCAGGACATAGGCTAATGGGGACAACAAGGCTACAATCCAGTAGGATGAGCCGCCAGTTAAAGCTCCCTGAGAGGGCAGACCTTACTGGAGCTGCAGCGTGGTATCCCAGCCCCAGCCCGCACCCTTTTGTGTGCATGAGATTCTCCCACGTGCTACATGGCTATGGAGCAGGACAACACCTCTGACCCCAGCTCAGAAGACTCAGGAAGTCTTATTTTGCTGAGGAAAAAGAGGAAGAATAAGTGCTCGCTTTCCACAGCTCTCCAAGAAGAGGATTGGGATTGCAGATTGGTGGTACCATTGGTGTATGATAATGACTATGCAAAGACTACGAAAATCTTTATTAAAACTGCATATACTGAACTCAGAGATTGTGATGCATGCAGTGAAAAAGCAGCAAACAAGCCAAAGCTCCTTCAGAAGCTCCAGTTTTACCACCTTGTTCATAATCACAGTTGCATGCACTTTGAAGCAGTCACTAAAATGCAACCAATTAATGATCATAGTAAATATCTGCTGTTCCTAGAACTACCTTCGGCTTCTATAATCATCTAGCATAATCATCTGCATAATCCTGATCGCACAAATCCTTATGCTCCTGCAAGAGGATAGCAGCCATGTGGAAGGAAGGGTGCAGGATCTAGCCTTTTTTATTTAAGACARCTGCACAGTTTTAAAATGCATCCAGTTAATTCAGTATGCTGTTTCACTGCATTGAGTTATAAACAGGCAATGGAGTGTACCTGCTCAGATGTAGTTGTTAAGGAGATGTGTACGTCTGGCTCTCTGCCACAGTGAAAACAGTTTGTTTTCTTTTTCAGTCCAATTTGGATTTGAMTGTCAGCACTCTTGTAAACACTGAAATCCAGGTCAATTAAAGTTATGTATGACAACTGACCACAGTATTTGCCCAGTGCTGTAGCCAGTAAGTACGCCTTTCCCCAGGAATATTCAATTAATCGATCACAGCTCCAAAGCCATACATCTGCCTATTTGTTTTCCATTCTGCCTTACCACTGTTTCAGTCCTTTGTTTAAGAGTCACTAACCCTCCCTGCCCCCCAAAAAAGGAGTACAAGCATGCATATGGCACAGCAGCAGTTCATGCAGCTTATTTAAATCTTTTAAATTAAAAATATTCAAGAAGGAGGCAATGTTTTAAAGGTCAGGCCTTTCCCTCATTGACAGAAGWCCCAGCTGTATCACCAGTTTTAGCAAAGACAATTGTTTTCCATCAGACTTTATAAGTAAAGATATTGATTTTGTTTTAATGACTGTATGCAGATAAAAAAGGCAGGTAGGTTTATGAAAAAGACACTAACCTGCTTGATAGCAGCAGTTTTTAAATTTATGCAGTTAAATGTACAAATAAAAGACCCAAATGCTTGGTGATCTTTCTCTCCCAAATCCTTATTGTCCTATGCTTACAAAAAGGATTTCTGTTTTCAATTTCCCTGAATATCTGAATCAAAATCTCCTGTTTTCTAATTCCGCATACTTTGTGCACACTGCAGCAACATTCTTTCCTGATATAATCTGTGTTCCAGATAGTTTCCTTCCAAATAATTAGCTACATCAGGATTTCTCCATAGCAAATCAATTGTTGATAGCTTTGGCTCAGCCAAATATARGCTTTAGCATCATGACATGCCTCTCAAAAGAAATCACAAAAATGGCAAGTGACTATTACAGTAAGTATCTCAAAAATAAATTATACTCCCTTATATCACGTGGCCCTGTGACTCTGGTTTTACCTTTTAYCCTTTCAATATATTCTCCAAAGACAGAATGAAGAAAAATATGCTCCAATTAATCTTCAATAAGCTGTAATTCCTAACAAGACTTTTCTGAAATTGGTACCATTCAATCTGAGGAAGGTTGGCAAAGTCTGGTCCAGGTACAATRTAAGTAAAATTTTCAAAAAATTAAAATAGTGATTATAACAATAGGTTCCTTAAATTAATGAAACACTTCAAGCAGGCCAGCCAATCAAGGTAAATCTACTGGGGTCACTAACACTATAGTGATTTTGGCAAGGAAGGAAGCAGTAAGTAGAAAAAAAGTGCCAAGTCCAGAGAAAAGCTGAGCTTTCTGAATTCACTGTGGGGAGGGTGTTCTACATTTTTCAGGAATGGTTCAAATGTTATATCTCCTCTTTTAATAAAAATTTTTAGAAAGTAAATTTCGTGAGACTTCTGGAAATACGTGCCATTAAAAGCATCAAATGAAGTATTTCACTTTTACTTCATAAAGTTATACCTGAAGAGAAACAAACCTTCCCCTAAGATTAAACAGAAAAGCCTGGTTGCAATGGGAAGTTTATTCACCATTTCCGAGCAGGCAATTCCAAGCATACAGTGACCAACTGAAATTACAACTAACCTCAAGCAATGAAGTTATTGCAGGAGTATTGAGCTACTCCTGGTTAGCCAAGTCCTCATGACAGACAGCATTCATTTCTAGACCAATACAACTGCAAAGCAAACGTTACTTTTACTTGTTTTCATTCTCTCTCAATATTTGTGAACAGATTTGGTCACCTTACTTTGAGTTTTAAATAAAATAAGTATCGTCCCCTCTCATTTAAAGTTTTCATGCAGTAACACATTATTATATTATCAGTTTATGGCTATAAATGTTTATATAGCATTGCTAAGCATCCTGTCAGCAAATCTCATTCTCTTCCTCCCTGCCCCCCAACTCCCATCACTCCAGGAAAACGCATTACTTTTTTCCTCAGGGATTTTAATATAGACCTTATAGGCCTGTGAAAGGAACTGTAGCAAGGCTGGGGATGTTCTTCAGTGCTCAGGTAAGTTTGCTTGCATGCCCCCTACAAAGGAGCTGGGTTACCAGAACAATTGAGAGTTTTATATAGACATCGGCCTTCCTTCCACCTCTAAAGAGTCAGTTGTGCGCGCTGAAAGCACCTGCGTGAGCTATTGCTGTGTACAGACCCGAGAGTAAAAGCCAAGGCTAAGGCTGCATTGAAAACATTACACTAACGCTATGCTGCTTGCATGTCTCACTTGTTACATGATCCCGCACTCAGAAAGAGGAGATGCTATTCAATGACTGACAACAGATACTTTTTAAAACATTTTTTTCCTCTTTTTATTTGTTTTTCCTGATGGTTGCTACAAGCAAAGGAGGTACTCAGAAATGTACCTGCGCAATACAAATACAGGCAGCAAACTAAGTTGATGGCATGAAAGGTGTATCTGAGAACACAGAATTGACAGAATCAGAGTCAGATTTTGTTCGAGTAGTTTTTAAGATACTCTCAGCAATGATATTGTCATTAGGAAATAGTTTAACTTTCCCATTCTGACCATGTTTTGGTTCATTTATAGGTTCCAGGAAAACCACCCTTTTACCAGTGCTAGCCTTCTTCTCATCAGCAGGCAGCTCTGGAGGTGGTGTGGAGTTCAGTATGGATGAATGGGCACTGCTTTGGTTCAGCTTCCTCTTTCTCTTTTTTGTCTTACACTGACATGGACATGGGGTCAGATAGAGATAAAGCAGTACTAAAATAATACTGGCTACACAGGCAGCAAGGGTGGTGAAAGCTGTGTTAAATGCTTCATGAGCATGGGACCTGTTCACCGTGAAATTGCTAACATTTATTCTAACCTCTATGGTTTCATTTAGGAGTCTCTTCTTATTTATTGCAATGCAGGAGTACAGCCCGGAGTCCTCTAGCTGGGCATCCGTTATCTCCAGGCTCCCATTGTGAAACACCCTGAAGTTGTCAGTCTCCCTGTCTGGCTCCAGCAATCGATTGTCTGGACTAACCCAAACGAAGTACGTGCCTGCATCGCTGATTCTGCTGTCACAGTGTACAACCAGCCTGTCGCCAACCTGCGCATCATGAATAAACCCAAAGGCTTGGAAAGAGCTGTTGATGGTGCTTTCAGAGCAATTCAAAAAGTTGTCGTGTAGTAAAGGCAGTTTATTGTAGCCTCTTGGATCTGATCGTAACAAACAGGCGTACTCGTTTTTGAAGTCCACCACGGAGYTGAAGTGCCTCTGATACCAAAAGATTAGCATGGAGTACAGCATACAGTCACAATAAAATGGGTTGCCATGAAGATAAATTCCACTAAGATGTTTGGCTGGCACTGAACTCAGACGTTGAATAGGCATCGACTGAATGTGATTAAAGGAAACGTCCAGCAATACAAGTTCTGTCAGTTTATGTTTTCCAATATACAAGTCCAGAGGAAAATGTGAGATTAAGTTATAGCTCAAGTACAGTTTCTGCAATTTGTACAATCCTCCGAAAGCTGAAGGCTCGATCTGCATTATCTGATTGTTGTAAAGCAAAAGCACTTCCAGGGCCCTCAGCTCCTGAAATAAAGGGCTGCCCAGTGTCCTCAGGTTGTTGGATGACAAGTCTAGGTACTTTAAATTTGGGGTTGTGGAAAAACTTCCAGTGATAATGCTGCTAATGCTATTATGATTGATTATTAAGGTGTTCAGTTTCTCAAACAGTACTGGCACCCATTCAGGTTCTAAAAATCCAATTCTGTTATAACTCAGATCCAGTCTTTTCATACATTTGTACAGATTTCCTGGCACCCTGGAGAGGTTCTTATTGGTACAGCTTACGATATCACTGGCACAAATGCAGGCTGTTGGACACATCCCCGAGGCATTGCCACAAACACTCATGGTAAAAACCAAGAGGCATGCCAGTCCTTTGGAGTTCAGTTTGAAAATGCCAAGYCGAGTAGGAATTGTCCGGCAATTTAAAGACATTGTGGCTGTCCCTTAGTTTTGTCCCAGTGCTCCTTGTCAGAGATTGTACGTGTAGTTAGTTTTGCACTAATCGCTGTTAAGAGAGGAATACAGAGGTACAGCATGTTAACATTTAAGATTCATGACTTGCCTGATTTCTTATGCATGGCTTTTGAACAAATAAAGTGAATTAATCCTCTCTGTTTCACACGGTTAATTTTGAAATCTAATTCATCTCAAGTRACGGTTTTATTTTTATATAAACACAAAATTCTGCACTCATCTGTAAATATTCACATTACAGACATGATTTTCCTCTCCAAAAACTGTAACCATTCTTCAGTCTTGAACTATGGAATGCAATTTCTGATAGATCATAAAAAAACAACCTCAGAAATGCTCATCTATGGAGCTTTACTGTGTAATGGCATCCCCTACCTGTTTCCAGGCTATTCTAGAAATGAAACTTCTGATGCAGAAAAAAGAAATGTCTTATCTAAGAATGCTCTTTTCTTATCTAATGGGGAGCAGTTACATGTGTTTCTTCCCAGTCAGAAAATGTCACACATTTTCAAGCACAGAATTTTCTGACTACTTAAGTCTTTAAATGTCACATGAGTTTTTCTTCTCTCTTTTTTTTTAATTCAGTAACTGATAGTGCAAGTAGTAATAGTCTATTTTTAAAGTTATTCAAGACGTCCTTTGGAATATTTTGTATTCTGTTATTTTTACCTTTGTCAAAATAATTGTTCAGGATAAAATTTTTTATGTCTGGTGTCTACCTCAAGCAGAAGTTTTCGGAAATTTCAGTTAGAACGAGTCAGTCATTTCTCAACACTTAATAAAGGAGGAAAATATTTTGTTCATACTTAAATAATAAGAACAAAACCAACCATACACTTCCCTGATAATATTTTAGTGTCACTATGGTTTGAAGCAGGGACTTGAAATTTGGCAGAGTAGTTATTCTGTGCTAAGAGATATGCTTTTTGCCATCTCCTAGGAAAATGTACACATAATTAGCACAATAATGAACATTTCTGTTCACTCTCGCTCTCCCTAGATACCTGTTAAGAGTTTGTCAGTAAATTCCCTGGTGAATCCACATGCATTGATTATCCTCATCCTTTTATAGCTCTAAAATGATATTCAGCTCCTACATATTAACCTCATACTCATTTCTTGAATGTTATTGACCCATTGGGACAGTACTTGAGCAGCACAGCCCTGGCAGCCATGCTGCTGTTCTGCCCAGCAGTTCTGGGCTGCTGCTGCTGCTGACTATGTCCAGGAATGGGGAGACTGGACACTGCAGGAAAGCTACAGGAAGAACGAGAAGAAGAAAGCAAGCTAAAACAGGGGGAAACAGAATAAAAGGAGAAATTGTGCTGTCTGATGATGGGCAACTGATGAAGAAAAGATGAGTCTGGTACAGAAATCTTAAGAGTAAGACTTAAGAGGTAAAGGAGTGCTGGAAAAAAAACAGCCAGAGAAAGGAAAAAAAGAGGGAAGAAAGGGTAAAATCAAGGAAGCAGGATGCTAATCGAGTATTACCATTGTTACTAATGAAGCAACTGAGGACAGTGTGGGTTAGAGGCAGCAGGGGTGCAGAAATCAATTGAGGCATATGAAAAGAATGGAAAAGAAGATGGGAAAGTGGTAAAGGACAAGAAGTTTAAGCAGAGAAAGGCAAGAGTTTCGGGAGATGAACCTTAGAATACCCTTCTTGGGAGAATTTGAACTTGCTATTTATCACTGTAAGATTATCTATTCAAGTTAACATGTCATGCACGAAGTTCCACAGTCCTTCTRCTTCTTACTCCTCTTTCCACTTTTCAAGCTGGCAGTCTGTTATCTTCTGCTGACCACAGTCTTCTATTCTTAAGTGGCAGAGGATGCACTATGAATCCAAAGAGCTGAACCTTCTWATGACCCATTTGAAGGAAAAAAACGAAGGCAGCAAGAGCGCAGAAATCTTCTTCCACAAGAATCTTTCTTTCTATCTATCTATTTTTCTATCTTCATAAAGTCTTCTAGGCTTTTAGATCCTACTGAAGTGTCTAATTGTCTATGGAATTCAGCAGGGAGTTAGGAACCAAAAGGGACTGTGGAAGTTCACTCCAAAATGAACTTCTCAGTGGTGCCTTGTGACAGGGCAAGAGGCAATGTGCACAAACTGAAACACAARAACTTCTGTCTGAACATAAGGAGAAACCTCTTCACCATGAGAGTGACTGAGCTCTGACACAAATTGCCCAGAGAGCTTGTGGAATCTCCATTCCTGGAGATATTAAAAGCCTGACTAGATACTGCTCTAGATGGCCCTGCTTGAGCAGAAGGTTGGACTAGATGATCTCCAAAGGGCCCTTCCAGTCTCAACCATTCTGTGAATTATGTTTTCATTATCCAGTCCTAAGACAGCTCTACACAGGTCATTTACACTGTCTAATCAAAACCAAGTAATTTGGGTGTTTTTGCTCTCTTATGGAGACAAGAGACAAAAGCTACTCTAGAAGTTGAATTCTTTGAAAGTACTACAGAAAAGACCATCAGAAAATGATTTTGTTAATCCCAGTATGGATTAGCACAATGTAAACATGCTGAAAGATGAGAAACAAGTATTTAATAACTGCTTAGGTAGTTAATGCAGTCTGTTCCATACATTGAATGAAACACAGTATCTGAAAATGGTCTACCATAAAACTAGGTGATTAAAAATTGAATTATAAACATTGAATTATGAAGCATTATAAAAAGGGGCAAATATCAGTTGCCTTTCCTACTAATGTTTGAATACTTGATTTTGCAACCTCTGCAATCGAATTTTTAATACAACTGCACTTGCAAAAGATGAATGGCACTTTCAAAATCAGATCCTATCCTGAATATAGCTGCAATCCTGGACGCACTCCAAATAGGACATACTAGATCAGTGCCCAGTTTGGGAAGGATTACCAAGTACAATACACTAAATAGCCTTGCATGTTTGTTTCTATCCATATCTACAGTTATCTCACTAGAAACTCTGACCTAGTCTGCAATCAAATCCCAATAGCAGATTTGTGGCGGGTATAAATCAGCATAATACCTTTGTGTTCTAAGCAAAAACAGTCTAAGATCTGAAAATGTATTTTTCCATTTCCAAAGTTTGTTAAAGTTGCCAAATAAGAATTGTTTCAGATAACTTTTCTTGCCAAGCAAGGCAAAGCCACACTAAGGATGTCAATGTAACAGCGTCCACACAAGGCTATTTTGAGAGTACCCTGACAAACAGAAACCTTCCTTGCTATGATCAAGTAAAGACTGCTCACTCAAAGAAGTATCTACATTTTTGATAGATTCTTTGCCTTTTGGAGAGCTGTAGGAGAGTAAATGATACCAAAACACTGTTGCAGTGATATTTGCTCCATCCTTTCGGAATGCCAAAACTTCTGCACAAATTATACAGGGTATTCTGCAACAAGTTCAAGCATGCTGAACATAAATTTTAACATGTGTGATCATTTGCACCCATTCAAAATGACTGAAAACACTATTCTGGGCTTGTATGTGTAGGTGTTAAATAGCCAGAAAGAATAAGACCTGCTGTTGATCTTACATTAAGAGTGGCATATTGTTTCATCCTAATAAAATTACTTCAGATCTTAGAAAAGTATTGTTCTGTGAACTTTATGTATTTTCTCATGAGATATTGCTATTAAACACTATCAGCTAACATGTGCCAAAGACTCTGGCTGTAGTATTTCATTATTTCCAAATGAACTAGGTAAACAGTTTTTTTGATTTATAGTAAAACGAAGGGCACGGTTGAGGGTTTTGTACTTGAATTTTTGAAGAAATAGTATACGTGGTGTTGAAGTGTGATACTTTAAGTTCACTAACAAAGCCAGTACTTGCTGAGATGACTCATCTGTGCAGTAACAAAGCACACGTTTCTTATCTGTTTGAGAAGAAATGCGGGGCATATCCTGCATGCTCCAAAGATTATCTTGTGTTGACAGGAACAGCTCAGCTGGCTACAACAGAGCAAGTTATAGAACAGTTGCGGATTTGGCTCTTGCTTTTGATCTTTTTAATATTTTGGGAAGTAATAAGCGCCCAGAGCTGCTCTAGAAAAGGGGGATGCTCAGCACTGGTTAACATCCTCACCATCATCTATCACCGTAAGATCAAATTTTATCTTTCATTAATTGTTACCATTTTCTCTGGGTTATCTCCCTCATTACTACMACAGAAGTAATCTTGACACCTTTCTTCTTTAGGTATCTCCAGGTTTGTGGCTATTTCTTCCAGGAAATCCTGCATACCAAGCTACCTCTCCCAGCTCATTTGAGTCTTTCTTAAAAATCCTTACGCACCATATCTCCTAGTTTAGGCACTGAATGAGACTGGAGATCAGAAGTCATGTGAGTGCTTTTGCAAACATTACCACTAATATTTTCAATATTAGGCAAATTTGACTGATCGAGACTTTACAGCAGGAATAACATCTTCCTGTACGCTGGTAACACAAACAGYCCCATGCGATTGGAAGCCTTGCTTGGTACTTTCTGCACAGTGAAAATTCAAACACTTGAGTACAAAACCCCTGTACTACAGGAACAGTTAAATTTACAGAATCAAAAGCTCAAGCAGTAGGAAACACCAGAGGTATCGCAGCTCAGCCTCCAAAAGGTCCACATCACTTCAACACCCGCTAGCTGTTTCCCTCGCTAGTGCCACTTCCTCCCTCCCTGCTCACTGTCCTCGCCCTCCGTCTCCCCTCCCAGAGTCTCGCCAGGCCACTTGTCACTGGCTCGCCCACCTTTTCACATTCCCATCACCTCCCAACCCCTGTACAGTTCCTCTCCTCCTTCTTCCAGCCTGGTATGAGATGAATCAAGGCTGTATTAGTTAAATATAATAATACATGAAACAAAACARTGATGGCTAAGGTGTCAACACTGCTTACACGCAGTCCTTTTTGGATGGTATATAACAAATCATTTTATCTTGAACAAGGAAAAAATAATGGCTGTTAAAATGGGAATTCTATTAATTTAAAACAATATTATGCAAGTACAATTATTATTACTTTTAATCTTAACTTTAAGGATCCTGCTTATGTGGTTGAATACAGCCACTAATTACAAACAATCTAGTAGCATCTTAAAACATTAATCTTTGAAAATGTTACCATTACAAGGAAGATCTGTATTAACTTGCCTTCCTGCTGCRTGTGGGGGATGCTGTCAGAGGAAATATCCCCTTAGTGGGACCTCATTCCAGCATCCCAACTCTACTCTGCATTTAACACTCTGAGAGGGAAAGGSACTCTCTGAATCCCGTCTCCATCTGACAGCTGTGCTCAGCATTTCTGACTAAGCAGATCTCGATTATCTGGGCATTATAATCCTGAGATTTAGTAACATGATGAATGGAGAGCAGACTACTATTGAACCACATCTAGGGGATGCCCTGATATACCRGACTAAATCCCTGAACTGGGCTAAGCTCTGCTTGATGCGGGACCCAACAGTGATGAAAAATGGCTTTACATCACCTTTGCAGCATGCTGATCCTTAAGTCAGTCTGGCAAACAGAGTGGTCTCTTTGGCCAGCACCTAGCTGTCATCGCCTCAAAATATAGTGCTAGAAAGCCTGGTGTAATGGAGTAGCCCAAAGCAGATCCCAATCTTATCTTCACTGCTAAAAAACAGTCTATTCTCCTTTGGAATGACCAACCTGTTATATTGCTCTACTCAACTAACACGGCRTACTAACAATCTTTGGTTAACATTAGCACTTAGTGCCAGTTTGCCTCAGGTTAACACTAGAGCATTATTGTAGTACTATTGTATTTTTGTAAAAAGATAGCTAATGTAAGGTGGTTACTGTGATTTATTCTCTGGTTACTTTTTTAGCTGTGGTTACTCTGGTTACCTTTTGTGAAGATAAAAGTGTAGTTTGACTGAAAATCTGATCCATTGGGATAAAGTACATTCATTAACCTCAGCAGCACTGGATTAGGGACAAATTTGCCCAAGTAACCTTAGCTAGATAAAACTATCTTCTCTCACTCATCCCTCAAGAAAGAGAGAATCTCTCTGAAGACATTTTTTTTTTTTTTGCACTCATGATAACTCACATGGCTTAAAGAAAACTGAGACACAGATGAGCAACTGGGTGACGTATTACAGAGCCTGAGTTGGACTAATCAGCAGCAATCTGCCTACAGCAGTACCATCTACACAAAGTCAACAGTCTGCAGCTCTTTTCCCTCTTACAGGAGTACAGAGGAATTACGCTCAGTGAAACAAATGGAAGAAAAGCACAGCGCATCCTTTTTGCCTGGTAACTTTTTAATCAAGCTGCATCCCAGCTGCAACCCTGCAAATACGACTTCAGTTGCTAAGGAGATCATCAAGCAATTAACTGAAAAGCAATTTCCCTATGACAAGCTGTAGTGTCTCTGTCACAGTACCATTAACCAGTCTCCAAGCTATGACAGCTCTCGCGGAAGTTTAGTTGCAATATACCAATTACCGCCCTCTCCAGCCTATCCCGACGGGCTAATCCCAGGGAAACCCTCTCGTGCGTGATGCGGGGCTCCCACGAGCCCCCCGCGGGAGGGTGCGCAGCGGGGCCGCCCGACGGCGCCACTCGCGACGCCGCCCGGGCGGGCTCAGCCCGCTCCGGTGCCCGGTGCCGGTGCCGCCCGCCCTCGCACACCCGCGCCTCTCCTCCCCCTTCCCGCTCCGGATGCACCGCGCCGACCCTCCGCGGCGGGCTGCGGGCTCCCCGCGGCCGCGCAGCGCTCCCCGCCCCGCCGCGGCGCC
>NW_028186507.1:292178-419649 GCF_003343005.1 Rhea americana | reverse complement strand
GATCCGCGCCCGGCGGTGCAGCAGACGCCGGAGGAAGATGAGGATGAGGAGGGCGGGCGGGCGGCTCCCAGCTGTAGCGACAGGGCGCGGGCTGGGGCTTTTATTGCCTCCTCCCTCCTCCCCCTCGCCCCCGCCGTGCAGGACCGAAAGCCGCTTCCTCCGCAAGCGGTCCGCGGGACTTCCGCGGGCGCGGGACGGCGCCGTCGGTGCCCCGGAGGAGGAGCGTCCCGCCGGCCCCGCTCCGCCCCCGCTGCCCGCCTTCCCCGGCGCCGCGCACCAGCCGCGCCGCTCTCACCCGGGCCGGACCGGGCCGTGCCGTGCCGTGCCCGCTGCGGCTCTCCAGGCAACTTTCCGCCAAGCGGTAGCCGAGCGCCCCCGCGGAGACCCGCGCCGCCCCGGGGGTGGCTTTGGCCCGTTTTTTGCGTCGCCCGAGCCGGCTGCTCAGCTTCCCGCCGCCGAGCTGGGCACTGTCCCCGCGGTTATGCAAACGGAGGGAGGCAGGGTTTGCTCAAGAGCGGCAGCGGAATATATGGCCCRCGGTAAATGTACCGAAACTCTCCGCAAGCGGAGAGCGAGAGCCGCAGGGTAGTAGCGCGGAGATAAAATTTAACGGGCATTGTGGAAGCTTTGGGAAACAATTCCCCAGTTAATTAAATGATGAAAATCAAGAAAGGATTCACAGTAAACCGGGCTTTGACGAGAACAAACGAGTCTATCCAGTGAAACAAGGGGCTATCTGAAATTAATTGCCATGCACCCAGCTCGTCTTAAGCTGCGAAATCTGGGGGAAAGCTGCTTCAAGGGGGAAAGCAYGACCAGGTAATGAAGAGGCAAAGCTGCAGTTAGGGACTCAGCACATTCTTCCCACTGCTCCAAGGCGGTTTTAACAGTCCCCAGCGATAGTTATCACTAAATTTTCACCATCATTTAAAGTACTCTACATTTACAGACTGAAACTGAACAGGGACTAGTTTAGCAAACAACAGAGATTGTGGATTTATTATCATACRGGCATACAGTATATAGAATAATTTTCAGCAAACAGGCTTGTGCATTAAGGCTATTGTAAATCACATTTTTCTTCCAAGGACACACAGCAAACTGATTTTTAATATGAGGGTTTGTAGCTACATATAATGCTCAAGGGATCTTTCTTGTCCTCGAATTCACCCTGCAAGCAAACTGAAATTCTTTGGTTTGGTACAAGGAATTCATTAAAAATGTGATTCAAAATACATTGAAGACCAGTGAACTGTGGGGAATATTGCCTTGGATTTCAATGGCTTCTGGATCACTACCTTATCATAAGAATCCCGTTTGCTATTCATCATTCACATGCTGTATTTAGTTTCTATATTTCTGTGCATTCGGATGATGCACCGGTAAAATCATTTTAATCTCTATGTTATTGATTCGGCACTGATTGATTTCAGACATTTCAGTGGAATATTCATTTGTTTAAAGATACTTGTTGTCTTCATTTGGACTTTTTCTAAATGATTAAACATTTCTAGTTGCCTAGATTTATTAAAATACCAGCTGGAATTTGAGTCAATCACATTGCCAATACAATCAGAGGAAGATGATATTAACTTTTTAGCTTCCTTCCCTTACTATCAAAACTGGAAGTGTTGACCCTGAATAATTCTTAAAGTCCTTTTTATATAGAGAGAGTTCTGTCTGTAGTAGTACATGGAGTAACTATATTTCTGTGAGCATTTTTCACATTTTCTTTAAAATAATCTAGTTTAAAAATAATAACAATTTTAGCTGCAGTTTTTTCAGACCTTTATAAATGTAGAATACTCCTTGATGCAAAGAGTGAGGTGAGAAGTGAAGATACTAAGGCTTGTAGCCAATTAATTATTTAGATTCCAGTGATGGTATCTTGACATAGAGATAATTACTTTGGGGAGAGCAGGATCCAAAACATAGTGAAGTGTGTAATAATTAAGGCAATCAGAATTTTCCAGCTTTATTTTACTTGTTAATGCTGTCTGGGATTTACTTTTTATTTTGGAGATTTCAGGGCCCAGATGCTCAAAGAATTAATGGGAGTTGTGATGGTCCTTGCATGATCTGCACAGCTTACAGATACAGTCCATCTGTCAAAAAGTAGGCTTTGTGGAGAAACCATGATCGAGGAATTCATCAAGCAATCTGACGGGAGTTTAGAACTACTGGATTCCTATAAGTTTGGAAGCAGCCGCTTGTAAGCCCAGCAATTTTGCATTCCCATTTAATATTGACAAGCTAGCCTGTGGCATGATGTAATCTAATATGTTGTGCTCTTTGACACATAAAGATGCTTTTGACACTTGTTACATACTAAATTATAAGGTATATTGCACTTAAAAATCTGATTTAGATGAGAACAGTTGATCTTTCTTGTACCAAATCGTACCAATGTGAAAACAGCACYTATCCACAGTCTTTGTTGATCATACATGGGCACAAACTGTGTGAAGCTAACAGTCCACTAATTAGGATATAAAACATTTCTCTTGAAAATCTGTACAAATGTAAGGTTTCTGGCATCACCAGTAGAGATTTTTATTACAGAGAACTGCTGATAGCTGCCTCCTCCTTCCAAAAACATCAGGATCCTGCCTGTCTTTTCCTGCCCCTCTACAAAGCTATCTATTACAGTGAAAGCTTTTCAGAGATGGAACTGTTCTTGTTTTCATGTCCTATACAGTGCCAGACAGACTGATGGAGCTTGAGATGGACTTTTAATATTTCTCTTGTGCTCAAAAATAAATCAAAAAAACCYAAACTCCATAAATACAGAAATGCCTACATTATATTTGAAAAACTTCTTTTTAATAAAACAGCAAGTTTGTTACACTTATATAATTGATCATTAAAGGGCTTGTTTCTTCAAAAGCAGCATCCTGATTCATCTTAGTTCCAGGGAGTTTACAGCCTCTTCATGAGCAAACATCTTTTCGATTGGGCTAGTGAGTAATTATGATCAGTCGACAGGATACTGAAAGGCAAGGAATATCCTCCACCTCTCCTGTTAAACTTGACTTTAAAAAAACTAGAAAATGGCATAAGCAAGAATGTGGTTTTCTACCATAGTGCTTGCACGGGAGAAGGAGTTCCAGTCTCCAGTTTAAGGTCTTTATTACAGCTGTTGTTAGATAACATGCAATAACAAAGGTTGGAAAGTCAAGATCCTTTCATGCTTCCTCCCTCTTAGTCCTGAATTAAATTTAGTTTTTGTGTAGGTCCAGTTTGGATATATCAGTGAAGGGGGAGACATAGACTGTGGTCTTGTGTGCATGAATTCTAAGCAGGCAAAGGAAGGAAGGGAGGAAAGCTGCACAAGCATTTCAAACACCAATTTGTGAGTGAGTATTTGAGGGGAATAATAATTTCCKCCAGTCATGTTTTAGAAGAAAGTGGTAGGTGATACTGATATTGTATTTTGAACACAGTCAAAAGCAAACAACTTGGACTACACCTGGTGGCTCAAGCTCGTTAGGGGAGAGATGTGAAAGATAGCTGGATCCATGGATCTTACTTTGGCCTCAGCATGAGACATGTACGCGGACGGCTGGTGCTGTCCAGACTGCAATGCTTTTTGGCATACCCCGAAGCAGAACATGAAGTGTCCGAGGAACTGTAAGGTCAAATACTGCAGTGCCTAAGGGGATGAGAGAACAGAAAACAAGTCTGGTGGAGGAGGCAGTGGGAGGCTTGGCTTTCAGAGCTGGCTCTGTGTATCAGGTGATGATCAGGACAGTCACATGAGAGATGTAATTGGTCTTTTAATTCCATTTGCTCTGCAGATTGCAATTGAGACCTAAATGCAGTTGTCTCATCCCACCAGGCTGCTCTACTCACCAGGCTTGTGTGACTTCAAGGGCTCAGTCTACTTCTTATTTTTCCTGCTGAAAAGTTCCTTTTCACACCCGTAATTGAATGGATGCTATTCATTAGACTAAGGAGAAAGAAGATAAGACACTGATTCTTTAGCTCAATAACCGGTACTTCTACGTGGGATGTAGGAGGATTGTATTCAATCCCTACCAGAGCAAGTGGTTCCTCATTCCCTATCCCTRCACCTTCAGAATTGCCTTTTCTTCTTCTCTGTCACTCAGATCTATTCTATTGCTCCTTATTATTAGATTTATAGTGCTATAGGTCTGGAGGGGATACTCAAAGAACCATGGAGCATTTTCTGCCTGGCAGTGCCAACTTTCCCCATTCCATCCTCAGAATTGCCACCAGTTGGTGAATACTGTTGTCTGGGGACTCAGAGARGCTAACACTACCCTCAGTGAGAACTGGAGGTTCTCATTAGCAGTGAGTATACCTCACAGTAAAAGCATTGTAGTACTTACATTTATTGATGTTGCCTTGACTTTTTGCCGTTTCCCCATTCAGATGCTTCTTCAGAACCCAAATGTCAGTTCCTCAGTTTGGCAGATTTGTCACTGTCACTTTCAGTCCTCTCTGATGTCTTTGCCATCTCAAGGATTTTATAAGAGAGAMGATGCCAAAAAAGTAGCAGATACATATGCCTATGTCTGCTAATTGAATTGTTTTACTTTAACCAATTGCTAGTGTGCTAGTTTTGTGCAGTTGCCATCAAACTTGTATATAACTTACAGAATGTACAACATTTTCTAAAACACTGAAAGAGCTTGAATCTACATATTCATAATACACAGAATTGTTTCACATATGTTATAAAAAGTAAATTAACATTCTAAGATGCATTCTTATTTTGGCCATTGAAAACTGAAAGTTTAGATAACAACAGATATAAGTGTCAGTTACTCATGTGTTCTTGGGGTTTTTAGGATTCTCAAGTGTTTTCACATCTCAAATACACGTAGAGATGTTAAGTAGCCTTCAAGTCTGTGGAGCACATTTGTATGCAAGGAAGGCATTGTTAAGGACTGGAGGATAATTTATTTTCATTTTCTGTTCCAAAGCGGCACTTGAGAAAATGTTACAAATTAACAAAAAGTTATTGGTTCACTGAATTTAGTCTTTGATAGTAAGCACATTTGCAAAAGTAATTTGCCATGGCCTCCAACAGTCTCTTTCAAAGCAGTATGATAGCTTTTCTATGATAACAGGTAAGTAACTTAACCTTTAAAATGCAGTCCTTCATGCAAATAAACCTTGCTGATGGACTTAAAGAGGTGATTTTGAATACAGGCAGACATTACTTATTTCTCACAATGCCGTATGTCTCTAGGATAGCCAAAATAAAAGTGGGAAAGCTTTTTTGTAACACTAGATTCATTTTGCTGTATAATGGGCTGTAGTGAGTTACTGCAGTAACTACAATAACATCTAAAGGGAGAATATGCAAGTGGATATCTTTATTAAAACTTGAATACAACCCCATGGCAATATAGGAAGTATTTGTGAATAATCTCTAAACTTGCAACATGATGCACAAGGGAAAGGAAGATATGAAATCCTACCCTCTTGACTCTAATTGACCATGAATGCAGCAATAGGCTTCTCTGCTGTTGAGCAGCAGTAAGTATTATCAGGAGCTATAGTGCAAATCCATTTGGTGGATATGCAGTACTGGTAGGAAAGTTAGGGAGGTTCTTTGTAGTGTCTCACACTGAGTGTGCGACTCAGTTGGTTCCTACCTCCTGCTCTCTGTYAGACTTTTCATGCATTTTCTGCATGTTTTCTCTCATACTCCAAGACTCTGCATGRCAGAGGCGGCAGATCACAAATGGTCAGTCCGATCAGCATGAGCTTATAGCCTGATCTGTCAAGTGGCTAYGCCTGATGCCTGGATTTACAGAGTGGAAGTGAGCACAGCAGGTGGTGCATTGCACAGAGGGCTCCCATGCAAAAATAAATGATAATAAAGAAAACTTGTCCAGAAGGTCAGTCCCCACCTGCAGCCTTTCTTATCGTATCTGCATCTCTTTCTTATCATATGACTCAAGGTACTAGACAGGGATCCCCATTCTGTGGCCAGATGCATGGAAGCTCAGAGCATGGTGAAGCAAGATGCTCAGAGGCTTATATGAAGGCACTAGGTCTAATACATCAATGCTGCAAATTTGTTCTGGTGGGTGTAGTTATATGAGTGCAAAAGACAGACAATTTTCTGCCCACAAATTCCTGCAAAAGGCTGTTACAGTTCTATAGCTCTTCATGATAATGCATTATAGCTATAAGGCACCAGAACTACCTTTTGGGAGATGTGAGCCAAAATTGTATTTCTACCTTTTGTAAAACAACAAAATTTAGCTCTTAATAATTATTATGACCCACTCTCCCAGTCAGTGTGCTTTTTTAAGCAAAAGTTTTTCTACGGGCACTCAGTGAGCAGTAGCCAAATAACATAGGAAAACTGTGTGGGAAAGAAAGAAAATTGTATATTATTTTGGTGAACATACTTAATTTACAAAGGCTTTTATGATCCATATTAATCCAGGTTGAAACTGTTTTGATTCCACTTGAACTAATACCAGGCATGAGCACAAGTATCCATTATCATTAGTTCCTTTGGGGGAAAAAAAAAAAAGTGGATATAAGAAAAATATTTTTTGAGAACTGGCACTGTAGTACTCGATATGAATGCAACTTCCCTGCTTATTTCTYTTGGCAATGTATGAGCTGGAAATAAAATGATACTTTGGCCCATTATTTATAGCCACGCAACTTGAAATCAGCAAGGATAGTATTTAGTTTACATGCGTAATTGTGTTCAGTGTTTTGCTCGCTCTTTCTGTTACAGCCACAAGAACCAAATAGAGCAACGTTTCATCGTAACGTCTGCGAACTGCCTTTTCAGTTGCAATGCCTGGTTGCCTGCTGCAAAGTTCGTATGAGCTTGCAGCAACTGGAATTCCCAGTCCTGCTCTCTCGGGCTGGCTCATGTCTTGCACTGAGGTAAAAGTCACTACCAGAATCTATTCTGGGCTGCTTCACATTGAGGGATGGTTTAAAGTCCCCTTTAAWCCTTTCTGTTGGTACAAAGGGCAAGGCTTGTTGAAGCGACTGTGTTTTATTTGGCTATGTTTTGAGGTGTATGATCTGGCACAAGTCACGAGACCGAATTCTGCACTAACTTGACRACCTCTGTGATTCAATGCCTGTGTTTTTAGTCTTGTTAAGCTTGTAACTGTGAAAAAATAAATAYATTTTTAGTAAGGAGTAAGTTTTAAGAATGTTTTACACAGTCTAATCAATATATCAAGTTGAGGTTATTGTCACTGTTAGCAAGGATTAGCTTCCAATATACCAGTAGTAGCTAGATGGCAAGTGGCATCTGAGGGCTTTGGTTTTGAGAACTTGAGAGCTGAAAAAAAAAAAATCAGAATTACTTCAGAATATTCAAAAACAACTTGTCCTTTCAACTTCACATATATCTGGAAAAAAAAACAAGTTTAAAGTTTGACAAGTTTAAAATTTCAGATAAATTTTAAAATAGGGAAAAAGAATATTTGGAAAAAAATCTTTCAGTTTAGTGAAAAAATAAAAAACTTTTCTGCAATTGGAAGCTTCCACAAGCCACTATCACAGCCACCATTTACAGTAASACTAAGTAAAGCAGAAATGTTTGGGAACATGAAAGAACATGTGTGTGACTCTCTCTACCTCCCAACTCATTTCAATTCCTTTTCCAGCATGTCAGAATCCCACATTTGCTGAGGCTAGCAGGCACCTTTGGAGATCATCTAGTCCAACTCCTTGCTCAAGCAGGGTCAACTAGAGCAGGTTACTCAGGACCATTTTCAGTTGAGTTTTGAATATCTCCAAGGAAGGAGACTCCACAACCTCTCTGGGCAACCYGTKCCAGTGCTCTGTCACCCTCACAGTAATGAARTTTTTTCTTATATTCAGACAGAACTTCCTGTGTTTCAGTTTGTGCCCATTGCCTCTTGTCCTGTCCCTGGGCACTACTAAGTCTATATCCTTTCTCTTTACACCCTCCCATCAGGTATTTATAGACATTGATAAGATTCCCTTGAGCCTTCACTTCTCCAGGCCAAACAGTTCTAGCTCTCTCAGTCTCTCCTCATATGAGAGATTCTCCTGTTCCTCAATCTCCTTAGCAGCCCTTTGCTGGATTTGTTCCAGCAGGTCTGTATCTTGTACTGCAGAGCTCATGACTGAACACACAACTCTAGATGTGGCCTCACTAGTGTTGAGTAGAGCAGAGGAATCACCTTCCTCCACCTGCCTGCAATGCTCTTCCTAATCCACCTCTCCTCCCCAAAATAAATAGTTCAACACCTGAACTAAAAAACCTTATTTTTTCTGTGTGTCTTTCATTTGATTACAAGCTCCAATTGAAAATTTTCGTGTGGCTGGAGCATTTATGAGGTGTCTTGTCATCRTGAGATCTCTAGTAAAGCTCTAAAACTCATATTCACTCTATAGGTTCTTTTCCCCACAGTTAGAGCATTTGCTTGTTACTTCTCCTTTATCTATATGGTTATTTTTATGAAGCTTGTAGATCTGCCATTATCTCTGAGACTTCTACTCTGTCAGCCTTGGCTGACACAGAGTCACTGCAGAGATGGACAGCTACAGAGAGAGACAGTCTGACTGCTTAAGCCTCRTATATGTTAGATACCATGTTTAAAACAGAACAGCTGAGCATAGGATTACAGTACCTAGGCCCTGAAGATGGAAAAATGGGAGATCCTATGTACCATTTCTGCCATTTGTGCCTTCATCGGTGGACTGTGGTCAGCTCTGTTAWTGGTGATGTACATATAGTGTACTAGATACCTGTAGGCACTTTCATTTAGGAGTCAACATAACCTCATTTAATGATGATTTAACTGGAAAGGACAATACAGAATTACATTGGTAGATATTACTAAAGTTAAAAAGTTAATGGATAACTCTGATAAGTGACACTTCGTGTCTTTCTGATCTGCTTACTTTAAAAATTCAGGGCAGGATGGATGTCCCTCCATCCMTTATTCATTCAGGTAAACTCATCCCATTATTATCTCTGGACTCGCCCTACATTTTCCTTTTCTTGAACTATATTTTGGCTGTCAGGCTTTTAATATCTACCACAAATTTAACATGCAAAATTTGAGACTACCTAAGTGCATAATGGTATCTGAGTTACCATTTTTTTTGCCCAGGACACATATGTCTCCATCATTCATGTCAGCATGTAACCAGAGGGAACAGATTTATAAAGCAGCAAATCTTGATATCAGAACAATGTCAGATATGCCTTCAGCTGATTGTTATAAGTTTATTATTGTATTCATACTGTGTTCAAGGAAATAGAAAGCAAACTCTCAGTGCATTGTTTTATTGGAATTATTAAATATTTTAAATATTTACCAAGTGGTGGAAATAAAATGCTATTTTAACCTGTAGGTGTTTTTTTCATTCTTTTGCAYGAGGAACTAGATCGGCTTTTATCAGATGAGGCTTTTATTACTTGRTCAACTCCCTGTGCCCTCACAGATGACCGTGTTTTTCCGGCAGACATCTGACTGCTAGAAGCCTGAAAAACAACACATGGCGAGGTAAAATAACTGCTGCGCTTTAACCAACGGAGTCTGACTTTCTCTTGCTGTAAGCTCCTGTTCTTTTGGCTACAGAGAGCTTTTAGTGAACACAAATAAGCCAATAAAATACAGGGTTTCCTTCCATTTCTACATAAATTTGTTTAGCAGTTTGATCTTCTTTGGGGTTTAAATATAGCTCCCTGTTTTGCTGGCATAGATACAATAATTATGATCATATACCCTGGTAGAAGCTGCAAGAAGATGACAATCCAGGCTTCTTTTCTGGTTATTCTTGGCCTTACATAAATCCATTAATACCTTTGGATTTGTTAGTGCTGATTTTTGCATTCATGTTTATATGCAGTAGAATGTCACAAAGGCTGGTGTGAGTGAGAAAAAGGGAATGAATAAGATCCAACTAAGAATCTGAGTCTGTTTTTATTAGTAGTTGTTATTTTATATTGGAATGACTTAYATTTTTCCATCTGTGGCTATTGCTACTTTTCTCTTCTTAAGCAGTCAGCACCCGCTAGTTATCTTTTATCCTTTTGTTGCTTATGAATTTTATGATGTGACCCATCGCTTGGATCCAAGTAAAGATCAAAGCATGTCCTCAATTAGAACACGTGAATCATTTTATGAGGCTATCAGGTCATCTACATTTTTTATTCACTAGCTYGGTTAATGCCATCAGCAACTGCAGGATGATTTCATCTTTGTATTACTACACTTCTGTGTAGAAAACTGGGAGGATGCAGTCAATACTCTTCCTATTTTCAAATCTTTCCTATTCACCTTTGGTGGTGAGTTTTCAGTAGTTTTTTACTTCTCTCACACTCTTCTAAACCCATATTATCAATGGAGGAATAGTTTCATTGTTTTTAAAATGAAATATAATTTGATATGCTAAGTAAAAACATGTCTGGAGCTTCTGTGTATAGCAAGGTTCCTGCAGGTGCTAGCATCCCCTCAGCCAAACCAGTGTTTGTGAAAAARCAACAGTCCTGTTTAGAGCTTGCATTTAATGGGAGAAATATCAGTATTTCCTTTTAGCAAACTTGATTTTCAGTTTTGTTTGCACTGACAGAATATAGTTGGTGGGTACTTGATGTTAGAAAGCAAGTATGTTCTCATGTAAAGTTATGGTCTAGTTTGTCATGGAAATTTTTAAAAAGCAGTGTCTAGGGAATTAATTTTGGAAGGGCTAGTAACACCATCTTTTGTTGAGGTCACTGAGTACTTCCTGTTGTAAAWCCCTATTTTCAGTTGCTTATAACCTTGTGAAAATTTCACAGTTGGAGCTGAAGTTTTCCACACCGGGTATCTGTTTCAGCTGATATGTGAATAGGAAGTGTCAGACRTTTCTGAAACATGCTGAAAAGTGTCTAGAAAAAAGGAAAATTCAACAACTGGTGTTGCCTGCATTAAGGATTCTGTTGATTTTTTCTTGGAAATGCTCTAGTATCTCCTTGTTTTGCAGGGATTTGTGAGGTGCATTTTGTACAACAGTGAATAGATCACTTGTTTTTACTAACCAAATACCCTAACAGTTCTGTCAGCACTGAGATGGAGCAAGAGGAAAAACTGCTGCTGTGGGTTGTGCTGTGGCTTGTGGTGTCCTGACACCTGAACTGAGGCTCTGCCTCTTTTGTGTGTATAGAGACCACGCTGTGGGCCCAAACAGCTGGGAGAAGGAAAACGCTTCTGGGACGGCAGAGAAGAGTGCTTAGAAATGGGCATGAGAGGAAAACGGTGATGGAAGAATAGAAGGTCGTAACTGGTGACTATTGTAAAGAAGTACAGAGGAAGGGGATGAACTAAAGTAAGCACAGATGAGCTTAATTCTGGTCTCTCGTAATTTGGGTCTTGATTTTAATAAT
The DNA here is from genome assembly GCF_003343005.1 of Rhea americana. Lineage (NCBI taxonomy): Eukaryota > Metazoa > Chordata > Aves > Rheiformes > Rheidae > Rhea > Rhea americana. The sequence continues at coordinate 408,287 of NW_028186507.1, read as the reverse complement.
GTGTTGACACATTATGACCAGCCTTTTATGGAACATACTCACTTTTGGGTTTTGCCTCAAATATCACAGGCACTGTGTTTCAATTAGAGTGAACCAGAATCTCTGCTGAAACACAAGATTTCCCATGTCCCACTTCAGTTTTCCAAGACCAGAAATCCTAGATCATGCCAGGACAGATATGATTGACAGGTTTTCTCTGGAAATGAAAACTTCTGAATCACTCATAACAGTTTATTAGCATTGATTAGAATTGCTAATTTTAGTGTAGCTATTGGCAGTGAATGACAACTTTCTGTGAACTTTCTGACGGCAATTTTCTATGAATCAGTCACTTGTATAAAACAAGCATATAGGTAGCCTATAGCATCTGGCTAGWGTTACAGAGTTCTCTTTTTTTCTAGAGACAAAAATGTGCTCTTTTCTACTTCTTTCCTCCCTTCCTCCATTTTACGTGTTTCTAATCTAAAGGGAAGGAGATCTTGCTGGAAACTAAACTTTCTTTCAGCTATGTCTGGCTCTGCAGGTCACCAGCGGGTAAGAGAACCACCTCCTGCTCCTAATAGCCACCCATTCAGCCTGAGGATTTAACTAGGCAGAACTCAAGGTTCTCAGGGAAATTAGCTTTACAGTTTGTCCTCACATCCACCCAAGCACATCAGAAAACGCTGCAAGATATCAAAGACTTTTTAAAAGTAACAATAACCCCACACTGCAATAAAAAAAAAAAAAAAAGAAAAAAATGCAAAAGAGAGTTTTGTCTCTATCCCAATTACACAAACTAATTAAGAATGTTTGAAAATTTAAGACAATATTTTGATCAGCAGTATTTGCTTGTTTCAAAGTTGTATGACAAAAGTTCCTAGATAAAAAAGAAGGCATTTGGATGTCTAGCATCCAAAAATAATTAAAATCTGCAAGTATGGACAATATTTATGTCAGCACCAGTTTTCATTATGGCAGTATACCATCTGGTGTGTGGGATCGGCCGCACAAAGTCATTTGTCAGATATTGTACAAAATAGCAGCCTTCTTTTGTATTTGTGATTTTTGCCTGTTTGCACATATATCCACATGGAGTAGAGTCTAAACAGACAAAAACAAATCAGGGAGAAATCTTGCTAAGCTTGTCATTGAAAAGCATAAGGTGAGGAATGCTGATGTCCCYGTGTGGGTTTCACTGACACTGAATCCTTGCACAGGTTTCCTAAGGAAATAAGGGGTATGTAAACACTCTGCCATGTGTCTGTGTGTTCCCTGATGATAAAGGGAACTCTGAAAATGCTGCTGTCCACTGTCAGTCACATTACTCAGACAAATACACCTTTTGTTATTCAATTACTACAATTTAGTGAAAATCACAGTTGGGTAACAGAAACCCTCCCTGAGAGAAAATCTGCAGGTTGCCTGTTCTGCTTGGCTGCTGCTGGCTGCTCACCAGAGGAATACTGTGGGCTCATCAGCATGGGCAAAGCTGGGAACCAGCCCCAGCACTGTCTGGTTGGAGGACATGGATAGTGGGGAGAGATGGCAGGCACCAGCTTAGTTTTCATCACAAGAAAAGAAGCTAGAGTTAGTATAGTTGGGGGAAATGCAGGCTGTAAGATCTGTAAGAGAACAAAACTTCATGAATGACTGCTGATGGAATAAGTTGATTCTTTGTTTGGAATTTAAAAGTGAAATATCAAATTTAAACCATGGTGATGTTTTATGCTATCCACTACAATTAAATATAATAATAGCAACCTTCTTGCAATTCCGAACCTTAAACTATGAACTGTAGCCCAGTTAGACTTTGTGTGAATGCACAGTTCTGCTTTTATGGAATTTGTGTTTGGCCTGGGATCAGTATGCTCTTTCCAGATTGTTTAGTACACAGTTTGTGATAGCAAACTGTTGCTCTGAAACACTCAATTCACAATGATGTTGACTTACTTCTTAACCATTTATAACCTAAAAAAAGCATCTTCTGTTTCTTCCCCTACTCCCAAATTGCAAAGACATGACTGAGGTGTTATTTCTGCTGGTGAAATGATTGTAGTGTTAGATTGCCTTGTTTCAACTTCTTGTCTCTTTCCTGCTAGCTTTGAGACTTCTCAGTCTAACCTTTAGAACAGCTATGGGTGCCAGGAAAGTCCCTTCGGGATATTATAAAGTTCACATGACATGGGAGGATTTACCTTCCTTTCCTTCAAAAGTTCTACTTTCACATAGTAATACTTTTCAAGTTAATTATTCCCTGGRAAATACACCCAGAGCTTCTGAGTCAGGACAGCTGGGCCCAGCGCAGAGAGTATCTACTCCTTCTTTGGAAGCAGCAGTCTTCAGGCTTAGGGAAACACTGGACTGGCTATTCCCAATAAATCCATAGATGAAACTAACAACTTCATAATAGATAATCATATCTGTTTGGTCATTCTCTTCTCTCAGTGAGAGGAAAACAACACGGGGAAATCTGAAGTGAATAAACTTTAAAACTCTTGTCAATGGAAATGCCCTCAACTTTTCACACAACCGGGTCATAAAGTAAAATAGTGTGAAGTGTGCTTTCTGGACAACCACAGATTACTTTTTCATGGGCAGTTAGAGAGGACAAACTGCTTTGCAAGTGCTGTGTTTTGTGCTAGACCTTGGGACACTTCAGTGTAATTTTGGAACTTTTCCAATGTATTGGGATGAAAATAATCGGTCACTTCATTTTTTTTAAATGCTGTTTGATTTGCATAACATAGCATTTGTTCTTTTTGAGAATTATTCAAGGAATAATACAATAATGATATTGCTTAGCTCTTACGTATCAATATCTATTCATAGAGCAAGAGCTTTATGAAGATGGTCCCTATAGAYTGTCATTTCACAGATGAAAAGTATGAGAACAGAGACATACAATGACAGACCTTCTAAGTGACCTTGAATAAATGGAAGAACCAGAAACACACGCATTTCTTGCTCTTTTGCTGACCTTTCTTTCCCCAGATTTATGTATTGGTTGCTTCTGCTTTGAGAGTTGAGAAATGTGACATCTAAAGGGCTTTTTGAACCATGTGTGCGCTGTGTTACAATGCAAATTCTGTGTTTGCAGATTAAGAAAGTGATCTAGTTCATTTCTTAAGAGGTGAAGATTCCAGAAAGTTAAACCTGAATAAAGCACAAAAAATAGTATCAATGCCTTCCTGAGTAGGTTTTGCTTTGGTGCCTCTCTTCTGGAGTGAAATGAGTATTTAACTAAATGTTTTATATGTACTTTACACAGAAATGAAAACAGCAAGGTTCCTCTGTAATGTAAGGTAAACATATTTTTTAAAAAGACTTGATTCCCTTTTCAGTATCTAGTAACCAAATGTTAATTGCCCAAATTTAAAACTAATATTTGCCATCATCAAAATTGTCATCAATCAGTAATAAATTTCCAGGAATACAGACATGTATGTACATAACACCTGATCAAATACAGTGACTTAGATGAAAGCCATTTTGACTTAAAAGGGGCAGAACGAGAGGAAGGATCATTCAACAACACTCAACGGTTTCTTCACTGCATACACTTTAAGGAAAGAAGAGACTGTGATACCTTCTTGTAATGCCTATGCGAACAGCCAGAGAGGTCCACTGAGGACCCTCTGCATAGCACAGTTACTTGTCAGATGTATTTTCCAGAAATGTATCCAGGTATGATTTTTTCAACAGTATGAAATGGAGTCGCCACCACTTCCTATGACAGTTTGTTTCCATAACTACTCATCTTCACCTATATTAATTTCTGTTTGCTTGTTTGTTTGTTTTTTTTTCCACCTTGAATTGCCTTGGCTTCTTTCTGTGTCACTAGCTCTGATTTTTTTTTTTTTTTTTTTTGACACATGTATTTTACTGATAGGTTCTCAGCAGCATAGAAGACAAAGGCCTTCCAAAATATTAAGAATTCATCATGACCCGAAAAATAAACCATGTCAAAAACCATTGTTATGCTCTTCTGCTACATCATGCCAGCACATGACTCAGTAAGCCATCTCCAGCTGGGAATTTAGCTTCAAGCTAGTGTGTGATTGAATAGGGGGGAAAAAAAACCCATCCTTCCACATGTAATGAGAAATCTATTTGTTTTCTGAAAAAATGGATCTAGTTTTGCTTAAGAGTAAAAACCATTATTGAGATAGAGTCTTTCTGAAAGAGAGCAGCATGCAGTTGTGAAAAATTCTTTTGATTCTGAAATTGTGTGTAGATTTTGGATATGTCTAACATGCATATGATTTGATTCAAGCTCAGTGAAAACCAGAATTAGAACACCAGATTGCTTTCATCTAGGAAGCAGTGTAATCCAGGGCTTTAGTACTTACATTATTTGTGTAATTAGAAAAAGACTACAGTTGATGTCACTGGTTTAATCCCAAAACAAACTGGAGCATTTGATAACCTACTGACATTGAAGCCCAGAAGATTCCATGGTGTATCTTAACTAATCTAGGGTTAAAATAAAATTAATTTGTCTTTTTTTATAGTATTTGCATAGCATTGCAACTGGAAAGCAAAACACAGTTTAGGAATTATTTAATCACTTATTTGAATAGTTAAATTTTTTCTGTATAGATAATGTGAGGATCATGTCTAGCATTTACACAACAGCAGTTTTATGTTGATCTCTCAGAAAAGAGTCTGCTAGTTTCACTTGTACACCTGGTATAGTGATTAAGTCCCAGTTATCATAATATATACTTCATCCTTTGCTCTCTGCCTGTGAATCACATTTAACCTCAGTGATTTAATTCACTGATTTTTAATCATGATTTAAATTTGTGATCAAGAAATTTGAGTTTAAATATTTGTTTTTAATCTTTTTTGAATATTTACATTTTAATTAAGATCCTATATCATAACATACCCAATATAGTCTGCTTAAACCCTGACTTTGAGTTAAATTTAGCCTTTATTACTTTGATGCTTCACCTTTAGGTGCATAAGATAAAATATCTCTAAATTGAACAACTTTTGCAGTGCAACATATAAGTGATTTTTAAAATGTTTTAAAAATAGAAAAATGTAAACAATATATTTCTTCTTCGTTAAGTAACCAATATATAGCTTGTAGATTGTGTCAAGCTGCATTTGATTGGAAATTAGAATCCACTTACATACAAACCAGACTTCTTTTTTTATTGAATTACAAAGCCTTATTCAGTTCTTCAATAAAAGTAATAAAAATATTAGGTGTTTAAATTGCTCTGACATATGAAAGAAGTACTGACTGTATTTAATAGTTTATCTGAAACAGATGATGACCAGGTCTTTTAAAGATTTAGAATTAATAGATCACCTACTCTTCATATTGTTTTTATTTCTGAACAGGAAGAAGAATATAAGATTTGTTAATTTCTTGACTTTCATTTTGTTTCTTAACTGAATAATCTTGTTTATGGGCAAAAAAGCCATCCTGTCCTGAAGAAATCATTTAGCATTTTAATCACTTTCTGTTTTAGACAATTAGCCAATATATTCCATCATTTTTTGATTTTTTTTTTAATATTCCTTCAAACTTCTGGTGCTTCAATGATTAAAATTTGGTGGTTAGTGTGACTGATTTGTAATAATTAGGGGCACAGCAACATTTTTCTCTTCTGTGTTTAGGGATCTGATTTAGTAATTTATGTTTGGAGTAATGACAAGAAAATGAAACTGATTGCTTTGTTGATCTACCTCTTTGAAAACTTCTATTTGACTTCATACTTGGGCAGTTTTGCCTGTTCCATTTTTGGTGGTCTTTCCACATCTCATCAATTTTCTCAGTAGATTGAGTCCTGCTATCACCTAAGGCTTGTTTAAGAGCAAAGAAAATATTGGATAGTAAAATATTGCTTTAGAAATTAAGAAGCAACACTGTTACAGAATAGTTAGCAAATATCTTCAAAGTAACACATGCAACTATTACTTTTTCCAATATACCTATTTATAGCAAAAAGATAGATTCATGACAATTATTAAATTTCAATTAGTGTATATTTTATGGTAAGAGCTATATTTTTTGGTGAGAGCTGAGAGGAAAGCTACGAATATGCTTTAGAGCAAAGAACAAGTAAGCAGTTGATTCTATGCCAACATTGTTTCCTATTTATTGCTTTCAAAAGAGTAATTCTTAAAATGTTATTTAATTCTTATTACATGTTTTTTAAACATTTAATTTGGCATGTATTTCATTTCTTTAACCTAGTTCTATTGGCAGTTGCTTGAGAATTCTCCATGGAAGATCTTTTTGACATATGTTCATCTGTCCTGTGGAGACCCCATCTGAAGAATGCCAAGTGACTCCAGTGAATGAAAATCAGAAATGAAACTTAATGTGAGCTTGTTAAACTGCAATTAAAAAAAATAATTTAAAGCAAGATCTTCTATGCATAACAGAAAAGGAAAATGATGCTGGTTGGAAAAATGAGAAATATTTGTGCTCTCTCCACTACTATGATTTAAATCCTTAATCAGCTGCATAGAACTGTATGATTTTTATGAAGCTAGATTAACATACATAAAGATACATAAAAGATTAAAGGTATTTTTCCACTGATTCTGTGTAAAGTTCAAAAAGCATTCTCCATCCAGGAAATTTCTTCACTGTGCAGTGACAGAACACTGAAACAGGTTGCCCAGAGAGGTTGTGGAGTCTCCTTCCTTGGAGATATTCAGAAGTCTGACTGGACACGATCCTGGGCAATGTGCTTTAGGTGACTCAACCTGAGCAGGGGGGTTGGAACAGTTGATCTCCAAAGGTATCTTCCAATGTCAACAATTCTGTGATTTTGTGATTCTATACAGAAAATAATAGGACATATTCAGGCAACAAAGTGAACAGACTCTTCCAGAAAAAGCCTTGGTTCCTATGTCACTAATACATGAGGTTCAAACATCTGGGGAAGGAGCCCTCCTTATGACCTCTCCCTTGCTTTCAAAACAGGCACAGGTTGTAAGAAGAGAATGAGAAGTTCCTCGTGGAATAGCTTCATGTCACTAGCTCTACTGCTAGCTGCGGAGATAACTGTGTCCCTTCTGCCTCCCCCATCCAGCTTCACTTCCCTGCAGCTTCCCTTCTAGTGCTTGCCCAAACCCTTAGCAATACGGTTCAGCTTCCCAAACCATCAACCAAATAACTCAGGGTGAAGAAAAGGCACCAGAGCCAGTGCAGGGGAGGGGGCAGAGTTACATAAAKTCTTTTTGTATGTTGTGTGTGTGTGTTGGGGGGAAAATGAGGGGCAGAAAGAATAGATGTAGGCTGTTAAATTGGCTCAAGTATCATAAAAATTCATTCTCTGAGTCTGAAGTGCAGCCTGCAGCAAAGGATGCTTGCTCTGAGCATGGACAAGTGCTCCTCAAGCACTTGTGGACTGTGGGTTGTTGTTGAAACAGGAAGACAGTTACAGTGGAAAATCTGAGCTCATACAACAGAGAATATGGCAAGGAGTTATTAACTGCTTTGTTTTTTACTTCTAGTTTAGCAGAATTGGAAGTAGTAAAGCTAATGCTTTAGAAGAAGAAGAAAAAAAAATTTGCAGGGTTGTGACCCAAAATCTCTTTGGAAATGTGGATTTTTAGGAAGGTGCCTTCATACTAAACTATCTACAGCTCTAGAGCTCAGAGAGGGACAGATGATCCTAACAAAGGCTGAAGTTCGGCTGAGTCAGGAAAGGCATTTCATGACAGTCCATTTTGAGCAAATATATGTCTTAACTTATGGAAAAATATAGACCAGGTAAAGGTATCATTGTGAAGAAACTTGGAAGGAGGTAGTTGCACAAAGGAGTACTTCAAAGGCAGTACAGGAAAATCCACCTGTATATCTACACGGCTTGAATTCTTGCCACATCTACATCTGCAGCATCTCTATAAATAATTTTCTAATTAGAGAACTTGGCATTATTTCGTATTATTTATTTTTCAGGATGCATTTCATGAACCACTGAGGAGAATGAATCTATTGCTGCATCAGAGAGACTTGGCTAAACTTAAGGTAGAAAGATGGTATGGTTTAATACGTTTGCCACTGATGAATACCAGGATTACATTCACAGTTCCTCTGAATTTGTGATTAAAATGCTCTTTAGAACTGGGCAAAATTAGATTGCATACCAAAACAGTAAGTAGTTCTGGGTTGGCTAAAATTATATATTGATTTCAGCATGAATTGGAGTAGTTCTATATGAAGAGAATGAAAACATTTTCTAAAATTATCTCTTTTTGAAGGAATGTTTTAATTTGTTTACAATTGTTTCCATTTGACTTTTCAAATAAAACATTTTGATCAACAAAAAAGTATTTTGGCTTGTCCATTAAACCAGAAAATAATACTTGAATGCTGTCACATTCTTGCAAATTGAGCATTTTTCTATTTGGAACTGAACTCTGTAGTATACAAGAGTTTGAAATGTTTATGCCCTTTCTCTGAGTTTCTCAGAGCTTCTCTCGGCCTTTTCTCCTGAAACACTCTACATGTGACAGAGGCGTGGAGATCCAGAGAAAGAAGCTTCTGCAGAGCTTTCTTCAGACTCTTGCAACAAGAAACTGAAAGCAGCCCCCACATCACAGTTACCACAGCATGAGCTGAGCAAGGCTTGGCAGCATACAGTGAATGGTCCAGTATTTCTTTCCCCCCTGTCTCTCTGCCCTTTATACATACTGTTGAAGGATAATTCTGATCTGGAGAGAAATGGATTGGGCTGAAGCCCAAACTATGTATTCTGGAATGGGAATCAGAAATGGAAAGAGGAGGAAGAGAAGGCATGGCAAGTATGATATATGAGAAAAAAATCTGGGAACCTTTGCCCTTTCCTTATTAAAAATAGGGTTGTAAAGCCAATTTGGGGGAATAAATATAAAGCTGAGCATAAAATTAAAGTATCGGAGAACTCTAATAGAGTCCTACTAGAGAACCAAAAATCAAGCTCTTATTCTTTTGTAGGCTGAAAAGTCTTTCCCCTAGGTAAGAAAACCTGCTAAATATCCTACCAATAAAAAATTCTAAAATATTATTGATTATCGTGAAATAGTCTTTCTTGTGCTGAAAGCATCTTTGTATTAGGAGAGACAATTTTCTCCTTTTTAKGAAAAAAAGAAGACAATGGGTCTCTCAGAAGAGTTCAATGCTCTAAGCTTTAGGAAGATAGGAGGAGAAAGCTAACAAAATTCTATCGAATTTGCAATTAGAAAATAGTACTAAGGGTGGAAAAACAGGCAAATTAAAAGTTTCAAAAGAGCTTTTCAAATGGAATGAGATACATAGCTAAAATACAAATCCTCTCTGTTAAGAAAAACAGCTTTCTTAGTTTTATAATATTTCCTGGGAAAGTTAGTCAAAACTTGTCACCTGATACCTTTCTATTTTTACTACTTAATAGAGCTACAGTTAAAAGCAGAAACCGTGAATTTTAATCTTTTGAAGCAAAATCTTAAAATTATACACTAATGAACTGTCTGCATTGGCTTTAATTGTGAATATATGCTAGTGTAGAATATCATTTATCTGTTCAAAGTTTAGGATATTGTTAGTAATGTGTAGGTTATATTGTCTAATGGAAATGGCAATATAATAGAAATACTTTGCTCAACTTTCTCAATACCAATGAAAGACTACTGAACTTGAAATAGAAATAGCATACCTTTCAGCACTGTTCGTCTTGCAACATTTCAGACTACCTGCATTACACAGTGTTTCAGCTTCTGATATAGGTATTGTGAATTTTTGAACCAAACAGATTTTTTCTTTCTCTTGAAATTTTGAGCATCTTATCTTCCTATATCCTGAATGTCTCTAAAATGCCCTACATTTCCATTTGCCTAGAAAAATATCATGAGAAGTRAATCAGATGGAACAATATGTTATAATTTCATCTCATGGAAGATTTTCCAGAAATATTTATCTTGTTARAAGGCTTCCAAATTGTCAGAAAGGAAGGTCTCTTAATAGGAGATCAGTAGCCTTCAACRTGGTTAGAAGACCCTTTTTCAGTCATGTTAATTGTTCTTTAAAATTCTTGATCTCCAACACTGTGGCAAAGACACAGTCCTGTCCTAAAGGGTTGCAGCATGAAAACCCCTATGTGCTGTTCTTCCATGTTGTGGCAGAATCCTGGATTGTGACTTCTTTTTTTAAGTAAACACCATTTCTGTGAATGACTCAAAAGTCTTCTTTATAACATTTACTGTCTATAATGTGCTTAGAGATTGGAAAGCTAGGAAACAGGTAAACTAGCGAACTTAAATTAGGAAGGAACTAGTGTTAGTAACTTAGACATATGCTGTGTTAGTAATTTAGAAGGAGGGAGTTATTGCTTTGTTTTGGGATACTTCTTCTGGGAAAAACTAACTGTAGCTTTGAATACTTCAATACTTTTTTAGAAGTATCTGACATACAGTAAAATTAATATATGTTATGGTGATGTGTTTTACCTTGCTGTTGGATAAACTGAGAACATGCACATACTCATTTATGGACAGTGATCAGCTGATGAACTCATTAAGTGCCTTGATGTGATCTTGTATCCATACCCTTAATCAGCTTTATAACAGTTTACCTCCATCTGAGAGAACTGCAGAACCTGCTTTAAACGCCATGTGGTATCTGAGCCATTGGCCACAGTAGTGAATTACAACCTTCCACATAGATAATACATTATAAGACTATTCCCAGCAAAGGATCTTGTTTAAAAATGTAACCAGATAAACTAAAATATGCTTCTCTCAATCAAAAGCCAAACAAATCCTTCTGATAATGAGAGACAAGGGACAAGAATACAAGAAAATATAACAGCTGTCAATTAGTTAAAAAAAAAAAAAGAAGAAGAAGAAGAAGAAGTCTGGTTTCGGGATGAAGCCAGACATGCTGTTAATGGGTTGTCATACACGAGTTGTGCTGAATAATGCTAAAGGGAGAGATATGGGAAGCTATAATTCTCTTAGTCTCCAATATATCTGCTAGTGGCTTGATTACAACTAGTTGGCTAAAGATCAGTCTGGCTCTGGAAGAAGCTACCTGATGTAGCTTTTCATAAAGCAGGGAAAAAGACAGGTGAACTGCAATGTTCTGGCCACATTCATTCAGCTTGGGAGGGACTGTGCTATTGTAAAAAAGCCATGTGTCTATCAGCTCCCAAAACAGCGAAGAAGACAAGAATTCAGTGTAACAGAAATATCAAGTCTAGGAGCGTTTCTCTTTCTATAATATGAACCTGATGCAGAAGTTATTAGAAGACTGGATAACAACAGATCTGGCTGCCTGCTAAAGAAACCGTAACTCCTCTAGGGTAATTAAAGATCCTGGTAGACATGAGTTTGACAGCACTGCTAATTACCCAGCCTCATTCACTGAAAGTGAGCTAGTTGCCTGTAAAATAGAAAGAACTGTAATATAAAGGAAATGACAAAGACTCAGAGTTCAAGAGAAAAATGCTATGTTTGGGATTAAAAGCACAAGCCTGTCTATATCGTTTCTTCTTGCATTTACATAGACCTGAAATTCATTCAKCAGTGAATTGTGGGGGGCAAAACGCTAATGTGACTCATGAAYTGCTGGTTTGATTTTGTTTTTTTCTCTGCTTGTTGCCTTTTTCTTTACTGATCCCAGTTATCCAATACTGTGTGCTTAGCTCTGCTGTTCCTCATCGTGACTGAACTGTGAGTCAGACTGCTAGAATCAGTTTGGCCTTTCTTAATAAAACRTCACTTTTTAATAAATCTGCCTGCCTGTTTTGTCTTTTATCAATAATGAAGTATTCTCATCAGGTAACAACTTTTTTTGATTTGTTTCTTTCAGTTACCGTGAGCCGAGAGCAGGAAGAACAAATAACGGGATAAGCGATTCACATATCAGGCCTGAATTTCTCCAAGCATTCTGTAAGCAACTGATTGTGCCCACACATCCATCTGCATTTTTAAACATTCTTATATCATGTTCACTAGAAACAGTATTGTTTATTTTCTAAAGGATGAGCAATTAGGAATGAGTATAATTAATACATGTGATTTTTTTCTGGTGTCTTATCACAGTTCCAACAAGCCATCCACATTCATGCTTCAGTAGGTTTTATGAAACGCTTGCAAATGATAGGCAGATGGCCTCTTTGGGTTGTGGTATTAAACAGCAAAGATTAATGCTACTACATTTCATGCAGTATGTTCAGTCACATCCCGTCTGCCAGAGGCAGGTTGTTCAATGCCTCTATCTATAAATACTTGTGATCTGCTACATAAATGAACAAATAAACAAGCAAAGAAGCTTATAATATTCTTAAGTATAATATTCTTAAGAAATCCCTACCTGTATACAGATAACCTTTCTAATTAGGTAACCTGAATCTAGCCATCCTTACTGAATTTACATATAACTCTAGTTATGTTAAGGAGCTTAAAATATCTTTGTACGATCTTACTGTCTGGTTCCCGTTGAGGAAGAAAATGTTTTCTTGTGAGAGCTTGCCAATCTAGGGAAATTAGTGTGTGATAAATATAATACAAACTGATAGCACAAGAATTACTTCCTATCAGCTCCCTATTTTGAAGCACTTCTGTAGAAGATAGCTCTTTCATGTAACAGGTTGTTTTACCAGCACATGAAGAAAGCAAATCTACACTGTTCTCGAAGAGGAAACAGGATGGAATTAGGTATTTCTGGATTTGAAAAACTTAGGGGCACCTCTGGCTAAGGAGGTCGGTGCTAAGGTGTAAACATAGACCTAACTACTGCTCTATTTGACTTCCCAAATTGGAAGAGTTCCATATGATTCCCACTGAGAAAGGAATTTCTATAGGAGACAGTCAGTGGAAAATATTTAGTACATCTTTTGAGATGTCTATACATACTTGCATTTACTAATCTCTGCTAATCATTGATTAAATAACTAGCTGTGAGTATCATCTCTTCTCCCACCTCTGCATAACCCTATGCATACTCTTAGCACTTAATATCATAGAATCATAGAATCATAGAATCAGTAAGGTTGGAAGGGACCTCTGGAGATCATCTAGTCCAACCTCCCCACTCAGCAGGGTCACCTAGAGCATGTTAGACAGGGTTGCATCCAGGCAGGCCTTGAAGATCTCCAGAGAAGGAGACTCCACAACCTCTCKGGGCAACCTGTGCCAGTGCTCCGTCACTCTCACAGGGAAGAAATTCCCCCTCACGGTCAGGCAGAACTTCCTGTGCTTCAATTTCTGCCCATTGCTTCCTGTCCTGTCACACGGGACAACTGAAAAGAGTTTGTCCCCGTCCCCTTGACACCCTCCCTTCAGGTACTTGTACACATTGATAAGATCCCCCCTCAGTCTTCTCTTCCCCAGGCTGAAGAGGCCCAGCTCTCACAGCCGTTCCTCATAGGGCAGGTGCTCCAGCCCTCTGATCATCTTTGTAGCCCTACGCTGGACTCTCTCCAGTAGCTCCATGTCTCTCTTGTAGTGGGGAGYCTAGAACTGGACACAGGACTCGAGATTAGGCCTCCCCAGGGCAGAGTAGAGGGGCAGGATCACCTCCCTCCACCTGCTGGCAACACTCTTCCCAATGCACCCCAGGAKACCATTGGCYTTCYTGGCCACAAGGGCACATTGCTGGCTCATGGTCAGCTTGTCATCCACCAGCACTCCCAGGTCCTTCTCTGCAGAGCTGCTCTCCATAAGGTCAGCCTCCAGTCTGTACTGGTGTCYAGGGTTATTTTTCCCTAGGTCCAGGACTCTGCACTTGCCCTTGTTGAACCTCATGAGGTTCCTCTCTGCCCAGCTCTCCAGCCTGGCCAGGTCTCTCTGAATGGCAGCACAGCCCTCAGGTGTATCAGCCACTCCTAGCTTGGTAGCATCGGCAAACTTGCTGAGGAGGCACTCTGTTCCCTCATCCAGGTCGTTGATGAAGAAGTTGAACAGGATGGGACCCAGTACTSAGCCCTGGGGGACTCCACTAGCCACAGGCCTCCAACTAGGCTTCACACCACTGATGACGACCCTCTGAGCTCTACCTTTCAGCCAGTTCTCAATCCACCTCACTGTCCACTCATYTAACCCACACTTCCTGAGCTTATCTAGGAGGATGTTATGGGAGGCAGTGTCAAAAGCCTTGCTGAAGTCAAGGTACACAACGTCCACTGCTCTGCCYTCATCTACCCAGCCARTCATTCCATCATAGAAGGCTATCAGATTGGTTAAGCAATATACAATAAATGATAATAATTTCCATCTCTTCTGAACCCCCTGAGGAAAATCTTGCTCTCAAGTAGTGAATTATTATTTTGATAAACTCATTGACACAATTTTTATCCACTTAATTTCATTTTTCTTTTTTAAAATGATAGCAAAGAAGTAATTTTTATGTCTTATTACTTTGAAGGTGTTGCATCTCTGTCATTCTGTAAACATCTGCCATGCTAAATAGTCCCTTTGGACTAAATAAAAGTATCTGAAAAGCTACCTCATGCTATATTGTGCAGCTCATTGCTTTTCTCTTTCATATATATTCCTGCTCACTGTGACCAGTGRGTTCATTGTCTGTGATATTTTAAATACCATCATCTTTCAGCCTCTCTAAAGCTAGTCTTAAGCCTTCCAGGAGCMACATTTGATACTAAAGACTTCTTGAATAAAAAGAGCTAGATTGGCCATATAATGTTGCTGTCTGTGAAAACTTATGTTGCAAAGTGACAGCTGTTTACATTGAGATATCTTATTTACTTTGGCATTTTATTTTAGATTATTCTTCCCAAGGAATTYGTTAATTGACTTTAACAAGACAACATGCAGATTTTTGGCACCACATTCTCTTATTAGTCTTCAACATATCCAGTGTGATAACAGCTGGAATTAACTGCAAAGAAGTAAATAAAGAAAAAAAAAAAAGGAGAGAGAGAGAGAGAATTGTAGTGTTGTTAACCACAGAGTTTTTTCAGAGTACTGAATCATTTCACTGAGATTACCTAATGGCCAAACTCCCACCCTGCTGTTCTTCCTTACATCAAGTGCTGTTACTGAACCTGGCTCAGCTGAAATCCATGGGACAGCCTCTGCAGGGAGGTGATGCTTGGATGGGAACCACAGTCTAAGTGTATGAGTGAGGAGGAGATGGCCAAATGTCTAGCAAAATGCAGACTCTACTTTGACAGATGTAAACTACTTCACTTTTCTAATGAAATGAATTTCCAGATTGCAGAACCGCTGTTACTGATGTCATACCCCAGGACTGCATGGTGGATTTGCTTGGAAATAACAATGATTTCTTCAGTAGAGGGAAGATGAACCTCCTTCTGAAGGTGACGTTAACTATAAAGGGAGCCTAGGGAATGAATTTGGACTAAAATTCTAGTTTTTAGGTAGCTGAAATTATATGAGATGATCCTATCTTTTAGTCATTCCAAGAAATAAAATAATAAAAAAATGAGAAAAAATAAAAGCTATAATAYGTTTTCTTTTAAAATCATACCTTATTTAATCTTATCACTCTGAAATAAATCCAGTGATACCAAAAACATTATAATTATTCTGTTTCATTAATAAATTACTCTCACTTTTAAGAAGAATATTTTATACCAGCTTTCTGATCTTATTAGATCTCTTGTAAGAAAGGGATCTTTCTTTGACTTAGCAAACAAGCTTCTATCACAAGTGTATGTACTTGATGTCTTATAATTTTATTCAGTGTAGACGTTGCATTACCTCTCACCACTGCACCACTCTCAGATCATTTTGATATGTTTATAGGTGCTGCAGCTGTAAGTTTCTGCCTATTTTAAGAAGAAACCCTGGGAAGGTCTTTTAAGTCTGAACTGTTTGTTATTTTACTAATGCCTAAAAAAATTAATCTTTCTTCAATTAAAATAAACAAGACATTAACACAGTTAAGGACACAGCTGCGAAAGCAATTCTGAAAGAAAGAAGGCAAATCATGCTAATTTTTTGGTGCTTGAAAGCAAACATTTCCGTGTTGCTGATTTTAATCTTTTTTCCTTTTTAATTAGAAAGCAGTTCTTCCTAAAGATGGAAGGTTTCATCACACTTGGTTGAATTGCTTGACTAATTTGATTTCACACCAAATTTAGCAACATATGTTGCTAAAAATAATCACGATAAGGTTATTATTATTATTATTACACTATATTTTAGCAGCCTGAAATCATATCTATAATGCTGTGCATGGTATTTGTAAAAGCTGGAGTTCAGGGTCATTATTGTGCATCTGGTCATTCAGCAGGATCTGATTTGATGCCCACTGCGATTGCTGCATTTTCTTTAGTGAGATCTGGATCTCTGCACCGGTGTGAAATCCATTTAATTTTCATAACCTGATCCTGCACTGGGGCCTTATCTATATGAATATAAAKATCTTTGATGATAAATCTTGATGAAGACCTGATAGTTCAAGCTGTAAAATAACAAAAGTCCACTTTAGTTATATTGCACCTAAATAAGAATAAATACAATTGAGATAATCTGTTCTCTTGATTGATCAAGAAAATGATATAAAGGGGAGAAATATTTTCACTGCCAAATACTTAATGCCTGAAATTTAAGATCTGATAGCCATCTACTGCATTTTATTATGTATATCTACTCTATTATCTTTCAAAATTATCCCATGAATAAGTTAAAATATGAGTTCTGTGTGTTCATGGGTACTCATAGCAAATTTCTTATTGAGTCTTATCCTTCCAGTACTTTTTCTGCCTGATGTTTTTGGGGTTATCTGAGGGTGCAGATGAACTAAAGATTTATTTTCAAGCAACTGTATTTTAAAGGGGGCATGCTTATCAAAGGTGCATTTATTTATTTGAAAATACAGTAATAGTCAAAAAAAAAAGCTCTCACAAAGCATCAGCTTTCTCAGTGTTGCTCTGGTCTGTTTATCTGTAGAGCTACAGAAGCTTGATTGCTTGATTATGGATCACCGCAGTGATTAAAATAATGCTTGGGCAAATAGGTTTTTAAAAAAAAATCTAAAAGGAAGAAAAAACCTCCAGATTTTGAGGGTGCAAAACTCTAGCAAAAACAGTTCTCAAAGTTCAGTGTGAAGCATATTTGATGAGGAGTGGGCATCACAGCATCCAGGATACTGAAAGCTCCTGCCTACACTTACTAACTACTCCTTTTTTCTGCTCTGCATTAGATGTCACATAATTCCCAGCCTGTTTAAATCCATAACCAGAAGGTGCATAATGTATTCTATCCTTGATTGATTATGTATGGCAAAATATACCAATCTGTGTTAAATTTCAATGTGACCAATTTTATTTTGTGCATAGTTTTATAAATAAGCAAATTAGATTATAAATTCTTATAGTATAAAAGCTGGTTTATAAATAAGATAGTAATTAAAAATAAGAAATGGAAGATAGTTTAAAGATAATTGTGTCTAGTAATATTTAGTTTGATATTAATGTTAAAAAGCCCCACTGTACTTTTKGAGTTTAAAATATTCTGATTTGGGAGACAACAGTGTTGTTCTTTAGATGGCCTGGGTATTACTTCTAAGATGGTATGAGGTGATTGTATGGGTTGACAGAGTGTGAAAAGTACATGAATTATCATAATTTGACAAGTATTCTTAAGTSCTGAAACTTTTAATTAAAAAAGTCTATGTGAGTTTTTGGCAGAATGTAAAATATGTGGTAGCAAAATGCACTTTGAAATGCACATTTAACTCATTTGCAAGCAAAGCAGACTTATTACAAAAACTTCCCTCTTCCCACAGCACCTAAATTGTGGTCTGTTGGCCACCAGTCATCTGAAGAACATTTTATGGGATTCTCTCTAGAGAGCTCATGGGATCATGCGGCATTCATTTACTTTGTTTCTATTCCTTTAATTGCGGAGAAAGAACTTAAAATCTGTCAGTACTTTCCCAGTGCAGTCTAGCATCCCTATAACAAACCCCAGGGAGTCAGGGAGAACTGTGCATCATAACAGCCCCATTTGGCAATTTGCTGCACAGAAACAGAGAAGAAACRTCCGATTTCAACTACACAGTAATAAGTTGCACTTTTATGGCAATTACTTCACACTATTCCATGTTTAAATGATCCTTTAAAAAGAAAACTGTGAAGAAATTAGAAAAGAAAAAATGTACATTTGCTGGCTAAATTCAGTATGCTGCTGTGAGAAAGACCAGAAAAATAGGACTTGAATCCAGATCAACCTCCTGTAAGTGTACAGATARAGCTGATATGACAGAGGAAAGCATTTCTTCTTGCTAAGGACACTATTAAAAATAGTGTGGAGGGTGTGACTTGCTTTTAATGAAGGTAGTCAATACTTACTTTTTCCGTAAACAAATCCTTTAGCTGTCAAAGGGATGGAACTTAATTTCTGTTAAGGGAACTGATGATTGTGGCTGTCATGATCAAGAGAAAAAAAGGGCCTGCAGATAACGGTTCTGTTTTGATGTCACCTGTGCTATAAAGCTTGTGATTCCCTACTTTGCTCCCCACTRCACCATCATACAGCATTTACTAACAAGGTAAAATCATGGCTCCCATTTAAAGTCATCAGAGACAACATTTATGCCAGAGWTCTGTTTAGTTGCTCTCAATCTCAATAGGCTTCTATAATTGGTTTATTCAAGCAAAACCAACAAGCATAACTCTTTTTTTTTCATACAGTCTAGTGATTGTTGCTCCATTTTAATGTAATTTTAGTTAAATTTAATTTCAAGCCATCTCAGCTGAATTCCTAAATAATAACATTAAAAGCAAAACAAACCTAAAAAAACAGATACGCAGCCATATCTTGTCCTGATTGCAACTCAGGAAAGCTAAAACTAGACAATAAAAGAGCTTGCAATTGTTAGAAACAAAGATGTATTTTCAAAGAAATCAGAKGTAGATACTAAATCCTGGGTATTAGTATTGTACATATGCAAAAGGTGTATGCTACCATTTGCTCCATCAACTTTAACAGCATGTAATAGTAGGCATTAATAACTTTATAAAAATTAATTGTTTTGGATGACTAATATCAAAATTAATTATTAAAATATATTTTAGCTAAACAACCATGACATGCTTRTATTATCTGGCATATTCCAGTTGAGCAGGGTAAGTTTTACGGGGTATAACACAGTTATTTATAAATGTAGATATTTACAATTTCCATTTGATAGATTCTGATTTCACTGTTTTTTCARCACTCCAAGGAACTTAATAGAAGCTTGTGAGAAAAAGAGATTTTTTGCTTAGAGCTCTGACGTATCTCTGTGTCATAGGCTATCCCTCTTTCTTTGGGCAGCAAAAAGCTGGAGAGCTGACCTGATGCCGAGATACGTTGTGAAGATATGTACGTGCCTGCTTTTGGGGAATGACATTTTTGGAGAGCACAGGGCMAGGGAAGCAGCTCAGGGGAGATGACCTCCAGCTGCTGCCAAGGAGGTAGGAGGTCTTCCTGGGGGAGCTGGGAGGGAGCACAGCACCTGGAGCAGCCCCAGGGGTCACGGTGAGCGGACACAAGTCAAGGCAGGTCTGCAGCTATGCTAACTAGGGTTAGGACTGAGTTTGCTTGGGAGAAAGAGCTGGTCAGATAAAAGATATTCGGTTAGAAATGATTCAGGTACTGTGAATTATGGGTGCAACCTCACTGGCTGCTAAGCCCTAGTTAAAAGCCCTTGGTCSGCCTATAACTTGCTGCCTCTCGATATTGTTTAAATCTTAAACTTTAAATCTATGATGCCTTGTCTAGGCCCCAAAACCCACCAGCCTGGGTGTCGATCAACATGGTGAGGCAAGTCCTATGCAAAATTCTGTTTTTGGGGGGATTTAAATATTAACAAGTAGCAGAAAAATAGCAATAATGATGCTGCCCTGCTGAGGACAAGGTGAATTAACACATAGTGCTAATGAGGTCTGGCTGAAAATGTTTATGATTTCTGTTTCTTACCCTAATTGCCCTTCTTCCCCTTAGCCCTGCCTGGTTCTACAACCACTGACCTTTCAGTCTGGACCTTTTTGCTTATATAGCAACTAGGTCATGAGTAAGGGCTCAGTGCTGACAGCACGCAACTTATCTACCAAGACCTTGGAACAAAACCATTCGGAGTGATTAACTTTACCTGCATAGCTTGCTTTGAAAGCAGACAAAAGGAATTGCTTGGGACAGAGTCCTGCATACCCTGACCTGGCTGGTCACACATCTGAGGTGTGCACACCTGGAGGACAGCTGCTCTGACCACTCAAGTACTGCAGTTCTTGTTCTGCTTGCGGTGAATTAGCTGATCTCTGCACCAAAATAGAAGCTCTATCTCTCTTTCTTATTTGCAGATATGAATAGATATTAAAAAAGATTGCAGTGAATGCAGAAGCTTTGGATCTCACAAAGTGCTGTATAGTAAATCTAAAGCTGATAAATCTAAAGGTAATCGTCCATGGCAGTAAGGAAAATACTCCTCTCAGAAGTAAACTGYGCTTGTCTGCAGCAACTGGGAGGCACACAATAATTTACAGATTTCTAGYATTCACATTTAATTTGGTAGCTTTGCTGGTATTTATTATTTTACTGTTTCAGATCACATAAGAACTTGAATAATGCAGGTATAGTCATGTAACTTTTTAAAATCAATTGATGATAGACAACGAGCCATTCAAATGTTGCCTTAACTGCTATTCAGTGAGTAATTGCACATGTACTAGAACACKTCTTTCTCTGGAGGAATATTCTGCAATGGTTGTGAGAAAGTGCTTGGTTGTTTACAAGTACAAATTTCAACATAATGACCTGATATGTATGTCTATTTATAAACTATTTTTGCATTATCATTGCATCATATGCCAATGTTAATTTTTCTTCAATACGTGAAATTGTTATTTACTGACTGGTAATACTAACATTGTCCAAAGACATCTATYGTACTTCTAAATTGCAGTTGTTATTCAACAGCTGAAATTATGTAACAAATATTTTTTTGAGGAGTTTCTTTTTTTCTTTCTTGTACATCAGTTTACATACTAACTTTGTTTCTCTATGGCTTCGTAAACAAGCACTGATTTGTAGAAACAGAAACTTGTCAGATGTGTAATATATACGCTACTCTAGCTAAAATATCTGTTATGTAACTTGTCCTAGGTCATTTTGCTTAATCATGGCTTTATATTTATGCATCATTGTACTGTGCAATTGKCAGAGAAATTTTATAAACTTTGCTGAGGTAAAAATTTATATCCAACAATGCTTCCCCAGTAAATTTTTTATATGAACCTAAAAAAGTCARAGAATGAGGAGTGATAATTTCTGGTAGCTGTTTAATATGCAAAAAGTAATGTCCATGTTCAGTGTAGTCCACTTAAAAGATTTTAAATGATTGATTTTTAACATTGGTACTGCAAAGATTAATACAGCAAATGTAAAAATGTAAAAAAAAAAACTTACTTAGATTTTAATTATCTGATGTTTCTTCAAACTTACTGCTTTCTGAGAAGCAATTAAATAAGGTTTTATAGCAGTAATTACTTTTTGTATGTCTGAAACAGCTCTGATCATGTTTCTCATTAAAGCAGTTATAAAATTGCTGATGATTTAAAGAGGCAAATCATGTCACAGATCTGTATATCGCTGATCCCATGTAGTCAACTGTCGTTTAAGGGGAGATCCTCTGATCAGATGTGAGCACCTGCTTAAGGGCAGGATGAATCTCTCCTCAGGCTCCACAGCCTGGAGCTCCATTAATGGATGAGAACCAGCTCTGGTGAAGATATAAGCTGCAGACAGCTACAATAAAGCGAGATTAGATTTACCTTTCATCCTTCATCCCACTTCAGACGTCTTCTGGTCTAGCAGGCTGAGAATTAAAAATCTCTTCTTGTAATGGTCATCATTCAGCATTCAGCCAGCTACCAAAGACTGTACATTTTACCATAGTCATTGCAGTATAAATAGCTAATATTTCAGAGGGTGAAAATCCTGCCTCAAAAATATAGTTTGGTAGGAATGTGCAGTTCACATTTTTTGTTTTGTTTCTTCACAGTTCATCATGCTGGATTTCAAAACATCCAACTGTATTTGCCTGGGAAGGATCTGTTACTGTTTGTAAAGAGACACTTTGAAGATGTTTGTTTAAACTAAATATTTATGTGAGTTTATAACAAATAGGAAGATATTTAAACAACATAATCATTCTCAAAATGACTTAGACATACAATAAACTTAGAAGGAAGAAATAATTAATGTCACTCTAAAGTTAGGACTATGTTGTCAGCTGTTTAGTCTCTGATCATGTACGGGAACTAAAACAGCCCAAAACAGAAAAAGAAAGTTGTTAACAATCTTGTCTCATGAATTTTTCTCYCTTTTTTTTCTTTCCAAACATAAATTTAGGGGAAGGATTGTTGGAGCTGTTCCATCTGCTGAGAGACCAAAGTCTCTTCATAGARTAGGTACCTAGAAGGATAGTAGTACTGTCTCAGTCTTGTCATGCAAAGAACAGGTTCTTGTTGAGAGAGCTGTACATTTTAAACCATTTAGGTTTTTTACTGTGACTGAGGAAGATTTTTTTTTAAAGGCGAAAACCTACTCTTGTAGTGCTTTGGCTGAGCCCATCAAATCTTACCCTGTGGTAGCTTCTGCTGTATGTTTATAAGGAGGGTAATGATTTACAATAACTTAAAGCAGAATTTCTTACTAGAATCCACGCAGTGCCAAGTGCCTGTGTAACCACAGGGCAAGTGGCTGAGAGAGTGACTGTGTCCACTGAGCTGCGGTAACCRAACCTGCATGTGCCCCAAAACTGCTACAAATGTGATATCAGAGCTTAAACTACTATGGCAGTGGTTTGAATTAGTATGTTTTACTCCATCCTTCTTTGAAAAACAATCATAAAAAAGACTAGGTAAATCAGGAATAACTAAACATATCACAGCATCAGTRGTGAATCAGTTGATCTGGTGCTGGGTAGCAGTGAAATCAAAAGATACTGGGTAAAGCAAACAAATAATTAAGACTTAAATGTTATTCAGGTCTTTGCAAGAATTTAGGATATACTCCCTTTCACCAAAAAAAGAAAGAACAAAAAAGAGAACTAAATACTAAATTGAAAGGTTTATATTATAAACAGACACAAATCATGGAATTTTGAAAGTTATCTGGCCAAATGCAGCAGGGCTTGGATAGGAAAGGATTTGCTTGGTAGCCACGGGACTAAGTTGTAGTCCATAATTAGCAGAGACCAAGCAGTAGCTGTGTGCTATTATGCAGTCTGGAAGTATAACAGGCAGGAGTAAAATATCAATGTTCTCCTACAATGATGGACTCTTTAGCCCAGRATTTCATAACTGGCACAACTAGGATCTCAACAACACACATGACTGTGCTTCTAAGTAAGCCAATGACTAACCTGACACTGACTGCAATGAGAATGGAAAACGTGATGATGTTACCTTACACTATGATGAATTCGCTGATCATCATATTTTACTGTTTCTTTTCCTCTCCTTGGGCAATTTCTTGGGAGAATCATATATCAGAAGAAAGGGAGTTCCTTTGGAAATCAGGCAGAGCTGAGGCTGCAGGGAGAAGCCTGGRCAGGGCAAGCAGACTTTGAGCAGGGGATGGGTCTCTGCAGCAAGATATAGCACATTGCACCAGTAGCTCTATAAGCAAACAGTAGATAGATGTTACTCTTRCTGGTTATCACAAACATGACAGTCACCAAGACTGTATCCGATGAGAATGACCTCCCCCTTTGGGACTTGCAGAATGGCACTTAACACTCATCAGGAGTATTGGCCTCTTTGAATGAAARACTATCTGACCGGATAAGAGTAGCACTGAACTCAGATTGGCATAAGATCTGATAAGAATCAGGGTATGGTTTCTTGGGCTTGGTGCAGCATGAACGTAGTTTGAGCATTGGAAGGGGAAAGTCAGAGYCAGGCTGCTGGACTCTGAGGTACACGATTGCATGGCTGAAAAACTGCACGTTTGGAGAAGTGTGAGAAAAAGTGATGAAAAACCTCACGGTTTTATGATATCTGAAGTGGATTTCTTTTTCCTTCCTGAACATTTTTCATTCATCTAAGTATTATAAAATAACAAGCAAATAACAATATTTTTCATTTTTTTAAATGATTTATGAAAGTCAATGCCTTTCATGAATTTAGAGGGGGGGAAATGTTGCAGAAAGTTTGTAGTCTTTTTGTTGTTGTTGTTGTTGTCTTACTAGTTTTGATTTTGCCGTTGTATTAAAAGGTCTATAGAAATGCATTAAGAATTGCTATTTGGGCTTTTTGTCGGTATTGTCTAAAAGTCCTGTATCTACTTACAGTATCTGTTCCATTCTGACAGTCTGAGTAAATCTCTTCCTTCTAGATATGCATCTGAATACTGTCCAGGACAACCCTGAGTACTAGAGCCTGCAGGGCCTGTATGTTCAAATACTACCATTGCCTGACTCAAAATCTCATCATGGTGTGTTTTTCACAGGACAAGCTAATAAAGAAACATCCTTGTGAAATTCTACCTGGCAAACAGGAACTAATATACTACACTATTAAATAGAAATACAAGGGAAGAGAGATTCTCAAAACAAATCAGAGTTAAATAAAATTGTTTTGTTTTAATTGAGTTTAACAACAAACCATCCCCCATCCTTGCAAAGGTGAATTTAAGAAGCACAAGTCAGCTAAAACCACAGAAGCTTCTGAAAATAATTTGTTTGTCACTTGTATTTACTTATAAAGGTTCCTAAGAAGCATCAGACCCCCAAACCAACAGAACCAATTGTGTGATCCTTCTGATCAAGCCACATGACTCTGGCAATCCAGGGTATGTTTGCATCCAYGATGAGGTCTTCTTTTAAGTTAGCTCCTACTGAAAAGCCTTGTGATTCAGTGAAAGTACTATTGAATCCAATGCAATACATCTTCTTAAGAGGAAAGGCATGCTAATGAGGACTTGTCACTCAGTAGATACAATCACACAGCTTTTGATCTGCTTGGAATATGTCAAATCTGCTTGCTTTATGTTATGTAAGTGCACCTRTGCTGAATCACACCTTTTGAAAAATATAATCAGTTTAAGGCAAAATAGGCCACACTCAGTCCTTGAGTATGTCCTGAGTTCACTGGTGTTGTTCCATTTAACAACAAAATAGAATTTCATTCTCTATTCTTTTAGTAACTGAGCAAAACTCCTTGTGAACAAAYCATAGCATATCATTGAAGACTGTTAGCTAAAACAAGGAAATTTCTTTTCTGTAGCTGTTGCTATCACTGCAAATGCTCAAATTGTACTCTTCGTGCACAAGAATTAKATTGAATTATCAAAGAGACTGTCAGGGATGTGCTTGCACTTTTATCATAGTCTTTGTTTCAATGGGTGTGGAGAAGACAGCAAAACACTGAAACAGACCTTTACAAACCCTGTAAGAGAGAGCGTCACTTACATTGCCATTGGGCTTTCTATTTTTGTCAATTGTAGAATTGCTGCACCCAGTTTCTAARTGGAAGAGTAAGAGGCACTGTAAACTCTGGTTAGCTGGAACGCAAAAGCAAACAGGGACTAAAGCCTGCACAGTTATAGGCCTTGATATATTCTAGAGGGCCAGGTCAAATTCACTGCAGGTATGCTCCATGCAGGAGAAGAACAAATATTTTTTCAAAATGTTGCAAGCCCATAGTGTATGCTTTAGCGCTTAGTGTATAACTGTATCAAGCTTTTTAGTGCGCTACCAGAATTTACTCCCTCACTGAGTTACCGAAGGTAGTACAGAAGCAGACCAGCAGCTGAGATGGCAAGTTAGAGTTATTTTGGACATTTGCACTGTAACACTTTAGTGATATTTGTATTGCTAAACAAGAGGACAAGGCACACTCTTGTCATGGCACAACTCATGGAAAAGTAAGCTTTCCTTTGCCTTGTCCTTTCCACCTGCTGAGAAYAGTCCCCACCTCATGCACTGCCCCYGAGCCACAGCCATTGCTATGTGCGGGAGTGCTGCYGTCAGATGGCACGTGTGTGTTAACACATGAACGGATGCACAATTAATGTTGGAGCCCTGGATAATTTGCTAGTAAAGACATAATGACACACTTCCCTCTTCGTGCTTTAAGCTGAGGTAATTGCATTGGGGTAAATTTGCTACCGCAAAGAGCTATCTGTGCAGGTACAGGTCCTCACTGCTGCTAACAGACAGTGGTGGCTGTGCATAGCCAAACCCTGGAAAATTTCTCACCTGAGATGTTACCTCATGGTATCCCTGGAACTCTTCATATCCTTAAAGCCAAGCATGTGGTTAAGTGTTTTACTGGAATGAGGTCTCTTTTACACTGATCTGAAACACTATCTTTAAAGCAATGAGACACTCAATTTCTCATTTCCATTTTAACCCTTCTTTTCTGCTGTTGTGTATAACGGATGCAAAGTCTCATTTCTCTTTCTTATCTTATTACTACAGTTGTCATTTTCTTCTTATCTCTCTCAGCATAATCTCATTTATCTTTACCCACATTTGAATTTCAGCTCTTCCTATTTGTTCAAGTCCACGCTGTATTGTAGTTTTTTCAGACTGGCCTTTGGAATACTCACTGTACCCATCTCCTTAGATTTATCTTATTATTTTRCATCTTTGTGTGAAGAGTTTTGTGATAAATGGTGTTTATCATTTAGGCTATTTCTTTTTTATTAAATACAGAAAGTTAAACAGGATTTTAAAAAGAAAAGCTCCTATCTTAAATGAATCCTTCCCATTTGTGATAGCTAGAAAGAGAAAATATTTGGAAAATTTTAGATTTTACCACTTTTTTGTTGTTAGTTAATTGTTTTATAYCTGAATTTAGAGAAAGTAGGACAAGGAAATGTCATATATACTTTGGTACATGGTTAAGCTGTTCTATTCTTTCCACACATCTTAATGGCATCTGGGTAGGCAAGCACTTAAAGRAAACCATTTCTGTTACAAACAGCTCTAAACAAGGTGTCTGCAGAATTTCTTCAGATTTGTGTTTAAGAAATGTATGTAAGTGGACAAGGCTTCTACTCCCACACAAGCATGGCACAAGCTTGAGAATGCATGCTCCAAATTGTTCTGCAAATGAGTAGAAAAATGGCAGCGGTCAGTAAAGTTTCACACAAAATAYAGTCTAATATTTTATATTTATATAGTCCAATATTTTATATTTCTATTCTAATTTATAGTCTAATATTTTTAAGGTATAAACAGAAAGAAGTTTAATGACTAGCAGTAGAAAACCTGTCTTTTAATTCTAAATTTCTTAAACAGAAATGTTACTAAATGACACTCAAGGTATCTAGGTTTTAGATGGCAACTGGACAGTAAGCTAATTAAAATTCACTGAAGACCTGTTTTTGCTGTTAACTGGCAAAACTACCATCAAATTTAATGGGAGAAAGACAAAACTTTATTTAGGTTATAAAATGCCATAAATGATTTCTAACATGCAGAAAATATTGTACTTTGTGATAAAAGAGTAAGGAGAACTGTGGCTAATCTTTCACTGTTTAATAAAATTATTTTTTTCTTAAAATTATTATAAAGTACATGGCCATTATTTTATTACTTTACAGTTTAAATTAAGTATCTACACTGCTAGGGCAAGGGATGCCTTCTAATAATATATTTATAAAGCTTGATCCTTGATTGGAATTTCTAGACACTGCCACACTACAGATTATAAACATCTACAAGAAGAAAATACTTCTTAAGAATTTGTTTGTATCTTATTCCAGAATGAATGTAACTTCGGAAGATTATGGCAAATAAACTGGAACTCCAGTCCCCTCTTGTGTACATGCTCAATTTCCAGTAATCTGCTAATTACTCTTAAAATTAACAGAGCAATCTGCAGGCTGCAGGAAAATGTGCAGTAAATCTTAATGAACTTTTGAAYCCGAATCTTTGATAAATATAATGAGATGGTCACTTAATAAGGACTCTAAACAGAGTTCTGATGTGCTTGATTCTGCCCTAAAATGCAGAAAAAGCTTACAGATAAGGAACTCAAACTGCCTGTGATGCTTTGGGAGGAAAGGAAGCCAACGTGGCTCACTCCTCCATCTTCAAATGCCTGGGATAGGTGTGAGAGAATATCCCTGCTCAAAAAGCTTTTTAACCCTTAATATGCTTCCTTTAGAAAGTTGAATCTTTATTTCTTAAGAAACTTTTTGAGTTTAAGTGTACTGGGAACCTCCATTTAATTCCAGAAATTAACCCTAGGAAAACTGCTTACCAGATCTCATGTCTTTCTCTACTTAGAAGGAAGCAAATAAACATTTTCAAAGAGGGAAATGGAGAAAACTTGTAAAATATCAGGCTGATACTTGGCACTCATGCTCTTACTATTTTAGCTTGTTAGTCTTTTCTCTTTGTGGTGTTTCGTATTTTAAAAGAAAACACAAGTAAGCATTTTAAATATTGTGAATTCAAAAATTTCTACATAGTACCTTTCATGTTTGGATCTTGATTCTGTTTCAACCAGTAGGTGCTATTTCAGTCAAAACATTTGCGAGTAAAGTGAACTTTAGGCATGGTTTCAACTATTTGATGATTTTGTTAGCCGGTACTTAAATATTCTATTTTTACAGCTGTTCCCAAATGAATTTATGGATATGGTAAGCCACTCTTCGGTGTATTACCACTRTCTGAAAAGACATTTTTTGAATCCATGGTCAGATTTTCAGCTGGTCATGAACAATACAGCATTTTCAAATGTATGTTATTACRATGTATAATTTTCAGAACAAGCAGTCTGAAATATAAGCTGTGGCTGTGTTATCATGGCAGTAATCATTTGATCAGCACTGCTCTTTTGAAAGCCTTCTATTTTTTCCCCTAACCTATTAGTATCTAAAAGATTCCTGCTTTTTCTTTTTTTGAAGTACAGTCTAAAAATTATTATATTGAATTTTTCCCTCTATTCAGACACAAATTAAAAGTATTTTTCATCAGTTTTGGTATTGTTCACTATAGAATTAAATCTGACRTTCCAAACACTCAGTGCAC
Organism: Rhea americana; assembly: GCF_003343005.1. Taxonomy (NCBI): domain Eukaryota; kingdom Metazoa; phylum Chordata; class Aves; order Rheiformes; family Rheidae; genus Rhea; species Rhea americana. The sequence continues at coordinate 379,351 of NW_028186507.1, read as the reverse complement.
TTGCCTTAGAAGTAGACCTTTTAGCTTTCATTCTTCAAAGTGTCCGCTTGTCAAAAACAGAAAGAAGAGGGGAGGGGAGCCACATATTGTATAGTAGCAAACAAAAAGCAACACAAAAGATTTTTCTTTTAAAACCTGACATGTACTGCAGAATAGCTCTTGCCACGGGAACATTTGATTAATCTCAGCAGCTTCCACTTTTCCCAGTTGGGTACTGTCCTGTCACTTCTCCCGGTAATTGCAAATATAAAGCTGTTTTACATACAATAATGGGTGAGTGAGTTGGTGTTCCTGCTCATTTTGCCAAGCTGCAGAAACATATTCTCAAGTACATTGCACATTACTGGTGTGTGCGCTTACCCAAGGGAAAATGTGCCCCAAAATAATTTACGATCATCCCTGCTCAAGCACAATGCAAGGAACATGTTGTCCTCTCCGGAGCAGTGTGACGCAGTTTCACTGATATAAAATTAGACGAGGCTGAGCCTGGTTCCTCTGAACGGTTGTATGATGGATGCCTGGCTGTGAATCCTGCKCAAGGTCTAGGATCTCCTTTGGGTGCTCTGAGCACTTGTGGTAAATCCTGACCCTGTTGTGTGGACCAGCAGGGCCAGATCCTGCACTCGCTGAAAGCTGAGGGAAGGTCACGACTTCAGTGCTAGCTGAACTGGGACAACAGTTCCCCTGACTGAATTGGGATAGAATCTGATTTATTCTTTATATATATTTCTCTCTCTCTCTCTCTCTCTCTTTTTTTTCTTTTTCTATAGAGAGGGAAAGAGAGAGAAAGGGAAAAAAAGAGTGAGAGACAAAGGAAGGAGGAAAGAGAGAGAGGCAGAGAGAAAAACTTCCTATGATACCTTCACCCTACAGCAGTGGAAGAKAGTCATCCCTGTGGTCAGACTCTTCACAGCCCAGCTCCCTGAATTCTTACATGCAAARATGCCCTGCGTGGGAACTAAATTGTAAAGAGATAATTGTATGGAGAAGAGCATGCATGTATGTATATATACAAGTATTATACATGCTTGTATAAGTGCATATGAAAATTATACACGCTTAGACACATAACACAGACTTATATAGGAGAACAGTCAGATATTCTCAAGATTCTTCCACTACTGAAGCTACGGCAAATCCAGTAGAATGCCGCAGAATAGCAAAATAATTGAAGTGTAATTTTAGGGTTAATCTTCCCTACTTTGCCTACTTTACCATTATCAACTTGACTTCCAAAGGYACAGCTGTCCTTGAAAATTGTGCATCAATTGTTGCTGTGTTATACAATATAGTGTGTAAAATATAACCTGTAAAAATCACCACGTTATGACAAAATTCAGTAGAAAATGTGTCGTGGGCAGAACAGTCTTGACTTGGATAATTTCACTTAATTTAATCTACTGACAACATAACCTTTAATTAGTGATTCAGGAATTGAGAAACAAAGATGACAAAAAAAAAGGGGGGGGGGGAAGAAAGAAAGGGCACTTAGAGAAACAAACTTCCTTCACTTTCCCCAGACTCAGCTTCAATGCATCACTTCTCGTCCACCTTTCCTAGCTGCAACTCCCCATGTTTTCACGGATACTATGCTCAGGCCCTCCCAGGCCCTTCCGTGAGGTGATGGGTGCAGGATGTTGGGGTCAGTGCACAGCTGTTTCTGTCYGCTGCTCCTTACTCCTTACTGTTCTCTTCTGTTGTCTTACACATTTCTTCTGCTCTGACATGTGTCACCTACTGGCCACAGTCCCTTTGGGGGTGTCCCTGCTGCAGCAAAGGTAGTGATGGTTTGTGGCAAAATATTATTTTGTTCAGAGATCAGCTTTGCATTTGTAGCTTCAACCTGCAAAAGCATCTCTGGGACTCTGCATTTATACCCTGTAGGCAAACAAGATTTKTTCTGTTTTGTTTTTTTAAAAARAWTGATAAATGGTAAAATCAAGTTGCTTTTCAGAAGATGTGCTTTCAATACAAATGAATGAAGGCAGTGCAGGAGCAAGGGTGAAAGTCCTCGGTTTAGGGAAGATTGAACTCATGATGTAAGATGTCTTCTTGATTTTACCTAAAAATGATCTAACTGTGTTGGGGGAAAAAAAWAAAGACTTTATTTCATTTTAAAAAGTGAAGTATGTTGTTTGCCACTGCTGGCACAGGCCATTGCAAATGCACTTTTGGGATCCAGCTGGGATCGACCCCATCCTCGGAGGGTGCAGGTGGTGTTTCGTGGCTCTGCCAAGGAAAASAGTTTTCTATAACAGCCTGGCCTCTGTGGGAACCTCACAGGCAGGGGCTGTCTGGAAGATATTTCAAAGTCATGCATTTCCTTCCCCAGCTGATTCACTCCGTGGTTGATTTGCCTCTTGTAAAGAGCACTTATTTTCCTTCATTTCAGTGCTTTTCAGTTCATTTCTGCATGAAAGTGCTAGTCTACCATTCAGATCAAAGTGAATAGCCATTTTTTTTTTCTGGAAGAACAACACTTTTGTTTATATTTTACTTGACATGAAATGAAACATTTCATTTTACTTCATAATTTTATGCTTTTAAGTGCAGCTATTTTTTGAACAACATCTGGAAAGTAAAGTTTGAAAGTTAAAAATGTAACAGTGAATTTTTTTCATCATATTGCATTTTTGTCACTTTTTTAAACCAAAGCTATTCAATACATTCAATATGAACTTGAAAAATCTTTAATTGATTAAGACCTCCATGTTTGATGAGTAAACATGTAACAATAAAAGTGAAAAAAAAATCTGAAGAATCTTTCATACTTTTGTAGGAAGATTTCTTGTTACAGATCCCATGCTGCAGAATATATGCTTATTCTTCACTGATTCTCTTGGTAGGAGGATTGGCTAATGGAAAAAGCTTTTGCTTTGGGAGGTTCAAGCTTTAGACACTACTCCTAATTGTTTGGTTTATTTTCTGTGTTTTATATTCTGCTGATTTTCTGGTTTTTCAGATTCTCTCAGAACTTTAAAATAGATGTATCTTCAAAAAAAGATCAAGACCAGTTTTATGAGCTCCATTTATTTTTCTCTGTTTGTTCTCTTAAACCTCAGCWACAAGTTAACTTGGGGTCTGCTCTATTCTTTTGCCAGCTGTGAACACRGTTGTGTCCTGGGGAGTAGTTAGCAACTGGAGATTATGAGACAATTCTAAATTAGTTCTGTGGATATCACAATCTCTGTTTAAAGCTGAAATGTCCCATTGCTAAATAGGACTATATTCTGTTCAAATTTAATGTTGACTTTTAGAACAACATGAATAACAAAGATAATACAGATTTAATAAGTTATTAGTCCAATAACATGTTGATCTTCCACATTTTTCCCTGATGAGACTGCATGACTATTTATGGAGGCACCCAAAGGCTGTCCAGCCATCTTTGCACTTTCATGTACCCCAGATGCTACATGTCACCTAGTGGACATTTATCCAGCCTTGKGATAGAATATACAGAGAACCCAAATATACACTTCAGACTCATCATGTGGACTCTTCTGTCCACATGACAGGGAAATAACTGCTGGAAAAAGAGGACAGCAGAGAGGGGGCTGTACTGTGAATTTCACTTGATTCTGCTGCATACATTTTGGACACTTGTGAAGTAAATTCATTGCAGTTCATTAGACTGTTTCTTATCTGTTATATTATCTGTACCAGATTTGATTAGAACTGCTGTGCCGGATTCAATATCTGTGCACATCAAGTGTATTGCCTAGTTCACATAGTTTATATTTGAGATAATATTGCATTTCAGCTTATCACATCCAAGTATGTTTACAGCATTAATTTTTATGCTTACAGGAATTATACCTCATGTGTTTAATATGCTGCATGGAGYTTAATTCCATGAAGATCGAAAACATAATCAAATCAACTTGCAAGCTCAATAACTGTTATTAGAATTTTTTAGTTACCCACAAGCACAGTGAAATATTCCTTTGCTCCTGTATATGAATAGTAACAGTCTAATGTTTAATCAATTTTTAATCCAAGATCTGTTATTTAATTTAAACTTGCTTTGAGTTTTAGTTGCTCTATTTGGAAACAGTACCTAAAGGTGTCACTTGCACATAATGGCTGATCTGGAGGAGCTGCCATAACGATCCTTTTAACACTTCCACAGTTCAAGAGTATTTGTACCTAGGGGCCATGACCACTCAGCTACTGTATCACTTGGATGCAAATGATTGATACTGGGGTGTGSAGCCTGGCCACAGCCTTTTGGGGCCCAGGTTATGGGGAGAAGAAGGAGTGGTTGCTCCTGAGTTAAACCTGGCTCTTGGGAGAGGGAGAAACAGCTCAGGATGAACTTACTGCAACAGTTTTGAGCCATTGGGTTRGAAACAGGCACTGCTTTTAATAGCCACCTTTAATGAATGAGTTTGCTCTAACATTAATGTAAGCCTTTTATATACTCCCACATGCAATAAATCCTCTGTGGCACAAAACACCTTTGAGGTCATCTCACATCATATGAATTGAAGGTCTGTTCTCGTACAGTTTAGAGTAGTTTCAAGCAAGTTTGAATATGGAACTGGACTTTTCTAAATCAGACCTTTACTGAACAACATTTATCAATATTTTARACAAAGGATTCTTGAATAAACATATTAAAACTGCATAATAGAAATTTAACTGGAGCTAATTAAACAAAGCTAACATGCAATATTAGGAATACAAAAAGGTAGATTCCCTTCGTGATGCCTCTTTTTTTGTGTTCATTGTATTTATTTTCTTATATAAATGACAAAGGAGCCTATAGAGAGCCAGAATACGGTTTTGATAAAGGTTTCTAAGCATCATATATGAATCAAAGAGGCTCAGAAGGAAATGCATCCTGTGATTTCCTATTTCTATTTCTCTTTCAAAGTAAGCAGGTAAATAYATTTGAAAATACCTGTTTGCTGAAATAAATGCATTCATAAATGTATCACTTGGTTACTAGTTTCTGAATGGTAGAGCTGTTTAGTACAGTTAACATTCAGCTAATATAGATAATGTTTCACGTGGCAAAACCCCTCCAGAGCAGCACACCCAATAGCTTTTCTGTAGACAGAAATTACACTATCTGTAGATGAAAATCTTCAATATTCTTCCTTTATTTTGCTCCAAATATAGGCATAATATAGAATGAAAAAGTATGGATGAAAATGTGCATGAGGCTGAATCTGTGTAACATCTCCATCCGTGTTCAGATCTCTCTGAGCTCTCTGAGAGCCTGATGTGCTCTGAGGAAACAAAGTACGGCCCTGAAAGGAAAAGTGACAAAAGCATGTGAAGGTACAGGAGGAGAAATAATATAACTGTTCTGCAGAATAGGTTCACATGATCATAGAATAATTTAGCCTTGAAGGGACGTTTGGAGCCCCTCCGCTCGAAACAGGGAAAACTTCAAAATCTCACTAAGTTGCAAAGGGTTTTGTTCAATCTTTTTTGAATATATCCARGGGTGGAGRTTTCAGAGCTTTTCTGGGCACCTCTTCCAATGTTTGACTACTGTTTCTGTGCAGATTTTTCCTCTAATATCTAACTGCATTTTCCCTTACTTTGACTCCTGCCTAAATTTAGCCACCTTAATGATAATCATCTAGTGTCCCTCTATAGAGAACAGAAAGAAGCGTCTCCTGAGGCTTTTCAGGATGGAATTTAACATCCTCAGGAGAGGTCTCCTCTTCCTCATTGACACAGAGAGAGCCCATATAACAGAGAGAAATGGTCACAAGACACTGCTAGATGGTCACAGGTGAGGAGAATCCTGTCTGCTCTGACAGACTTCTTGGACTCTGCTCAGCATTATTGGAGACCCTTCTGACTGGGTAAAGGATGACAGCTAGTATTCCAGCCAAATACAAATACAAATACTGCCACTTTCTCTGCTGGGGCTTGTTTCAGTACACGCAAGGCATTGGCCTTGCTTTCTCCAGTTCTGTCACTTTACACTGCCTGACCCACCCTCATCTAAGCTGGTGGATTCCCTTTTTGTCTGTCTGACTCTGAAACCTTTGCTCTTGCAGAGTGAGTAGTTAYGGGGTTTTCCTCATAAAACAAGTCTGTAATTTGGAAGTTTTCCTCTTTTTTAACTAGTCAATTTTTAATAGGACAATTATTTCATTATACATTCCATTCATTACTCACTGTTGCTATTAATGGCTCTTTTTGTGGGGAAGCACCACATGTATTAGTATTCTCTTGGAATACTTTTGAAGCTATTTTTGACTATTTGTTATTGCTTAATTATATATTACAGTCTTCCTGAATATTGCAAATGGGATTTTTKGGGGTATCATTTGCTAATTCCTTATACCTTATTGTATATTCATTGTTATTTCATCTAAATATGAAGTTATGCAGRGTGAATCATGTCACAGGTCTAGAAGAACTAAGCTGAGTTTAGTATTCTGTGTTCTAATAGTAGAACATTTTAGCCCAAATAGTCTTTCTTTTAATATCCTTTTACCTGCTTATTTTTCACTCTTCATAAGAATTTTGCTGAGACTGCTTTTATAATTAGACGAAAAGAGTTATTTTTTATGCTATAACAAGCTRTTGGCAGAAAAGTAAGAAACCGTAGCAATAAGAAAAGTGGAGAGGGAAAGAGGCAGTGGAACAGCTGATGAGAAAGAACTGGAAGGAGGGGAACAGCTTCAGCCAAGGGTGCTTGAATGAAGATTGCTCAGCTCCAAGAGTTGACGCTGGCTGCAGTACCTCCTGCCTTCGCAATATGCCATGCAGTTCAGGAGATCCTTGTTCTCACCCTGTCCCCTGTGGCTCCTTCAGCATACATCCACATACCCGTGTTCAGGAGCCTTAATGCACTTCCCTGAGAATGCTAGCTCATCCTACTGACCAATTTTCCATTCATTCCCAAGCTTTAAGGCAGTTCCCCAAACCAGCCAAGCTCTTGCAGAAGCACAGCAGTCTCTGTGAAGGGACAGTGGTAGTTACCAGTGGTGGTGCCACTTTATCGTTAGGGGAGCTCCCTTCAACTGCAGCTCCAGAATGAAGTGACTGTCTCTAGGAGGACCTTAACTTAGCCGTAGGAGATGGTTATTGTTGGTTCTCTTTTCCAAGTAGAAAAGATTGTCTCAGATTGGTAAACTTGGTTTCATATTTAAGGACTTTGGGAGCCTATGTTCATGCCTTTTACTATTAAAAGTAATAATCATCAGCAACACAGTAATAATAATAACATCCTTATCCAAATATCTCAAAAAATAAGACAGTTAAGTCTGGAGCTGTTAAGACAGTTAAGTTTGGAACKGAATCATGAAGTTCAGATTGGTTCATGTCCTGGGCAATAATCCAAGTTCAGCTCTGTCTTTTCTTTTATATGTATTGTAGATGCAAGAAAGAAGAACAAACTTATTTCAAAAACAAATAAGGGCCATATGAAAACATACAGAAAATATTTTTGGCTTTGTTTCTTTGGTAGTCTGAGCCTACTTATACAGTGACAGAGGTGGCCTGGATGCAGATATACCCAAAAGCTTTGACATTATGTACATTTGAAGGAAAAGATATTTGTCTTTGGCTTTCATTTCCAGGTTAATGTGCTGATATCTAAGCTTTGGTTGAAGAAGTCACTTTGTTTTATTTTGTTTTATGGTTATGAGGATTGAAATGATATTTTTTTTATTATCCTCTTAAGTACCAGGAAGCTTAATTAAACGGAAACAAAGAAAATGGAAACAAAGCAAATTTAGAATTTATAGGCCAGATGCACTTGTGCTGGGAAGAGGAGGATAAATTGCAGCTCTTCCAGCACAGAGCTCTGAGGAATGCTACACGGTGTTTCCACAAACGGCTCTCATTAGAGCTTCCCCTTCTGCAGGCAGCTTCTGTTTACAGACTGTGTTTTGTATTCATCCTGCCAAATTAAGTCAGTGAACACATCCACTGCTTAATGCCACCACGGTCCTGGCACAGGGTCGGGCAGGCAAGCAAAGCACATGGGGGAACGGAATAGCCAAAAAGCCCTATGAAAGTTTCATTTCCTTCAGCCAGACGAGGAATCTGTCYCCCTTTTCCCTCCTGTCCAGCCTCCTCAGTCCCAGGCTTCCCCTAACCTGAACACACTCTCTCCTCAACCAAATCCTTCCACTTATTCCAGTTCTTTTCCACAATTTTTCCGTCTCTTTGTCCAAGCCCTCACACTTTTCCCTGAGCTTTCCCAGTTCGACTCCCCATCCATTTTACCAAAGTCCCTCAAGTCCATTTTTTGTTGCTCCTTGATATACTTTCACCCCGCTTATGGCAGAAGTTAAACCAACATTTTGAAATTACAGTGAGGGCAAGACAGAAAATGTCAGAAGTAAAATCCTTTGGTATTTCTAAATTTTCCTCATAGAGGAGCAGATGATTAACTCCTTGCTCAGGCTGGCTTGTTGAAACATAAAACCAGTAGGAACTCCTGTAGGAGTGACTGCTCTCCTATATGAGTAAGAAGTGACGATCCACCTTGGAAACATCTAATTGTAYTGCAGATGTAGATTTACCTCAGCCTTTCACGACATCACATTTTCCAAAGAAAATAGTCAGGTTTCACCGGCACTAGAGTGCAAAACTTCCAAAGGAAAAACCTGGCGCTGTGGGGTGCTGTGTGGCCTTTCCATTTGTGGCAGTTTGTAAATAGTCAGGCTCATGAACCCACGAGGCAGCGAGGAAACAAACAAGAAGACCAAAATAAATCTAGTCCTTCACTAGAAGATACACATAAGCCTCTATTGGGTCTGTGCCCAGTTTGGGGCAGTAGATAAAATGCACTATGATAAAATTTCTTGCTGGTATCTATTTTTTATCATAAGGATTATGGAGAATATCATCAAGGATTCTGATTTGATTGACTTTTCCCTTCCAAAACACCGAGCTTTGCCTGAAGTCTYTCACCTCATTTACCCTGACTGTTCAGCTGATACAGAGAGGCAGTAGAAAAAAGATTAYGGGATATATAATATATTTCTCTCAGGAAAAAGACAGTCATAATCATGGTTAAAAGTCATGAAGTTGCACATGAGGCATTCAACATTCCAGCTCTTAAGTCAACTGTATTTTTTAAAATGAGGCTAATTTAAAGAATAGCTTGACTTGAATATTAAAGTAATATCTAAAACTTTTCTTTAAGTGAAAAAAAAAGACTCAAAAAAATCATAATACTTTATTTTTCTCAGGGAATATTTTTGAAGAGCCTAAAGCCAATATGCCCATCTAACACTCCAGAGATGTAAGTGCCTATGTTTCTTAGGCTTTTGAAAAGCTACACAAGCTAAAATTAATCAGCTATCCCCTGCCTKCTCTGCTGGTAGAGATAATGTTTAAACACTGCATCCTGGTTGCTTAAWACGTTTTGGTTAAACTCATTGCCTTATCCTAAAAAGCTTGGAGTAGGAATAGTTAATTTGTTCATAATATGGCTTGTAGTTCAGGGATCAAGCAAGATTATCATAATGATTTTGCTGGATCTCAAGTCTGTTAATCCTGTCTGAAGTCCTCTGGTGCTTGGTATTTTCTTGGGAAGCTCTTGCCTTATGAAACTGTGTGTGCTCTCAGCAGAGAGAGTTGTAATGGTGCTCTTTAAATAGAATAGCTTGCTTTCTTTGGCACATTGCTGGTTGATCATGCCTTCTTRGTTTTAATCTGTCATTCTACCACTCTCAACCTCAAGGCATTTTTATATATAAAAGAACAATGTGTTTGATRCTATAATTTCTTTGCTGGTCATGAAGCAAAATTAATAGTGGCCGGTGATCAGGACAGAATCTGAATAGTCTGATAATCTTTCTGAGTCTGAGAAAAAATTACTTTAGTCTAACAAGAATGAGAACTAAGGTTGRTAGGCTGCTATAGCTATGGTTCTCCAGTAGTCTTCTGAGAGACAGAGCGTTAAGATGAAATGAGAAAAAAAGGATATACCTACAGTTAGTGAGGGAAATTCTGGATGTAAATGGCCATAGTTATAATAACTTCAATGGAGYTTCTGATTGCCAACACAGAAGTGAATGCAATGTCTGTTATCAAACCCTTACATATCATATGTATAAGGGATTCAAATGTTCTAAGATTTGTGATAACCAAGTTTTATTAACATCTTCATCAAGCTCAATATACCAATATGCCAATAAGAAAATTTTGATTTTATAAAATTATCTTGGGTGGTATAAACATGATATCTAAGTGAGGATAAGCTGTGAATAAACACTGAGCCTGTATGTATAAATCCCAGGCTTATCCCAGCAATTTTCCCACAAAATATTTATATTATGGAAAGTTATATAGTTATCACTTTATTCCAATAGGCAAACCTTAGTGATTACTCTTTTTCGCCATACTCCAAAAAACCTTTTGAACATTGCTTATTCAACTACTAAAAAATATACAAAATATACAAAATAGTAGGAGTGTCAGCCCCATTTTTTTAAGGTCTTGTACCTTTTGTCATATGCTTTTTTTATATATACAGTTGTCTTCAAATCACTCTCTTCAAAGCTGAACCTTTTGGAAAATGAGTAATCAATTTAAGACAAAATTTACTGGAAATATTTAATAGCTATTGGGGTTTTGTGTAAAAGCATTGCACTGACAGGGCTGTCTGTACATTTTGCTCTGGTGATACTCCTCCTCCTTCTACTCTTCCTACTTTTTTGTTACAAGTAGTAATGCTTGCAGAGGAAGAGAAAAATCTCATTTCACCTGAGGATACCTCCTGCTAGAARTTTTCTCCATTATCAGTTGTGAGTGGCTCTAACAGACAGCTTTCTGTGAGAAAGCATCTAAAACTCTAACTTTCATAATGTCAAGCTATATTATGGGGGAAAATGACCAGCATGAATTTATTACTTCATGGGGGAAATAAGTTACAGAATTAACCTCTCAGAGAAAGAAAGAAAGAAAAAAAGCTTACCTTTAGGAAGGCACCTCTCTTCTGTTACTAGGAGATAAGAAATCTCCTCAAATATGCAATCAATAGCTGACACTTCCCCAAATTTCCCAACCTTTTTCTAAGAAAATAAAGAAGAATTTCTTGTTGAAATAAAAATACAGAGAAACAGGAATGAACTCTTGATCTGTCTGCAGTCATTAGCTTGGTAGTACAACTTGCCCTGGCACAGCCAAGAATACCATTTGTATGCAGAACACGGGAGAAAACACAGAAAACACAGGAGGCCCCCACTGCAGCAGTGACACCAGTAGTGCTGCCACATATGTTTCGTATATAAATATATCTCTCTMTATATATTATTTWTATATATATATATATAAAACATATATACAATAGTTCCTGAATATCAGGGACTGCAGAAAGCAATGCAGCACCTAGGCTTGCTCAGGCAGGGCTATGGCAGCCACGGTGGCAGGAGGAGCATGGCCCAGCATCCCAGGAGGTGAGTGCACTCCTCTCACCAGCCCAGGAGACCAGGAGAGCTGCTGCCACAAGCAGACACTCACGTCGGCTTTCCCAGGGGAAGCAGACAGTGCCAGGACAAGCACCAAAGCTGTTATGGCTGCATTTGCAGATGGTGCCGAGACACTGCAGATCCTCCACGCTGTGGCCTCTTCTGCCCAGGAGCTCTTAGCTCCTGATCTCTGCTCAAACCCCGCCATCACTGAGCAAGGGTCTCTTTCCTGTCCTATAGCCTTCTCACCCAAGGATCTTCTATTCCTCTTAGCTGCTTCTCCTGCCTTTCCTCCCCGGCTTCTTTTGCTACTCCAGGGGCTTGACCCATGCTGTATCTTGATCAGGCAGTCCCTAGCAGCAAGGGGGAATGGATATGTCTAAGAGGAGAGTGGTGGGTTGCTACGGTGGTACTGATGTGGTGGTTAGGGTGAACATTTCCTTGGCAGCTTCTGATGCTGCCAAAGGGCCTGTGGGTTGCTCTGTTGTGCTCTTCATAAAGGCCCTGGGTGAGGTTTTATACTGGCAAGAGGCTGGGCTGAATTTCAGCATATGCTTTCAAGTCCGTCATCTATTTCCACATGGTGCAACTACAAGTACAGCATTGAAGTAAGGCAAGCAGGCAGGAGAGGAGGAACGGAGGAAGGAAGGAAGAAGGAAAAGCAGGAGGAAAGGAGGATACAGGGGGTTGCCCCCTGGACCTGCTTTTGTGGTGTCAGGCACAAAATCCCAAAGACGTTTTTCTTGGAGTTGGGGACAGAGGGCCTTTAATCCAGGGCTATTTTGATCAGACAAGGTTCACTGGTCATGCTAATATGGACAATATGTGCAAAGCTCATTTTAATATGAAAGCTTTTCTTTTGATTTCTGTGTACAGTTTCTCTTCTCTTCCTGTGTTTCAAGATACTCTGTTTTTTCACTTGCTTTGTAATGTTTTTATTTACAAAAGCAACATAATTTGATTATTAGTTTCAGTTATTTAACATCTTTGTCCAGTTTGCAATAATGTGATATAAATTACTGTTTCTTTAAAGTTTCTTTTTAATTGTTGGAAATGTAAACACTTGTATCTGCAGCAATGCAATCTTAACGTATGAGTCAAAGTGTCCGAGCAGGAACTCATTACCTACCATAGGACACACAACATGGAGAAACTGTAGAAACTAGCGGTTGCTGAATTATCCTCAGAAGCACTGCAGACTCTAGACAAGCAGTTTATGATAAGCAATTGCTAGCTGCCAGTTGAGTTTTTTCAGATGATATTATCTTGCTTAGACCTTAGTAGTTGGAAAATTGAAAGTTTCCAGTTTAGATTATTCTGCTATAAAACAAGTTCCAGTTCCTGTTCCTTTTTACAGAAAGGCATGACATGGGTGAACCAGGGGCTTGATGTGACCAGGAGGACTTTTTTTGTCTTGAGCGGCATACTTTGCTGTTTATTTATTGTAATTGTATCCATCCCCATTCTCCTCACGGATCCTGTGCTCTAGTATTAAGTCATTACTCAAACTGAAACTTTACTAGTAGATAAATAAAAATTCTCTTAAGCACAGGAACCACGAGGTGCTTTGAGCGTAGTGATTGTAAACAACATGTATTGTTTCATGTAACCTTACCCTTTTAAGAGAAGCTTCTCTACAGCATCCTTTGTTGTTACACTGTGTATCTATGTCATTTCTACAGGTGTTTGATTTTTTATTTTTTCCTTTCATACCTCGTGGGAAGTAGCATGGCATTTTCTTATTCCTATTTGTTWGTTGAGGATTAAAAGCTAAGAGAGAGAGTGACAGTCTGAATGACTTAATTTTTCTCATATTGATGGCTGAAGTTATAATTAGCCTGTCCTGAACACACACATCCATTTACTTCTGTACTTGGCCAAATTAGATAAGATAACAGAAATTCAGAGTATTTATGACTATAGAGATGAAGTCAGGCAGAAACAAAGCTCTTACTTGTCTCCTATAAATTTGCATTAAGATAATGGGGAAGATGCAAAAAGCTTGTTAAACTAATTTTCAATACTTATCAATACTCCTTCTTTACAATTAAGCATTATATAAGTTATTAGTGAGCGTTCAGGCAACTTGAAATTGCTGCTTCATAAGCTTCTCCGAGGAATAGACATTTCAATGATATGATTGCCTTATACAGCTGAGGATCAATAAGATAAATCATTCTGAAACTTAATTACTAATTGATTAATGAAATAAAATATTACAGACTCATGAAGCTGTCAACATTGGGATTATAAACTGGCACTATTAAAGAGTATTGTGTTCAATGATTCACAAGGTTTTCCGCTATCTCCTGTCCTAAATGATGAACCCAGAGTTAGTGATTGAGAAATCACTTCTTAAGATGCTATTAAAAGCTCAGAAACATGGAGATCTAAGCAAATCTTTCAGCTACTTATGATAATACTTATGAGTATGGAAGGATGTCTAAAACATATCCTTATAAGTCGAAAACATCCTCTCTGTGACTTTGTAATTCTTGGCACTCTGTGAGAAAACAATCTCTTACTCCTCAGGACAATTTAAATTTTTCCGTATCAAGAATGTTTCTTAAAGATAGGAGGGGTAATAGCTACAACAAATGAAACTGCTTGTAGGCAGGGCGAGAGATATCTATGCTGAGGACTGGAAGACAATTTAACACATGTTAAATTGATTATCAGGCAGTACTAATGGGGAGCTGCAACCCTTCACCTTCTGTCCTAAAGCAAATCCTCCGTTGCACACGGACTGTTTGCCCATGAAAGTGAATCAGTTGTTTTCTCTATAACATCAAACTGTCAAACACTTTTACTTTGGTGTTTTTCTGTCTGGTTAATCCTATATTCCGTTTCTGAACTGCATGTAAACCCCCAGATTCAAAGGAAAAGTAACTCAACAGGAAAAATGAAGAAAAGTAGAAAAATAGACTGTATTGAAGAATGATGAAAACACACACTTAGTCCAAATAGAGGCAGTTTATTTGCTGTGTGCCAAAACTCCTTCTGTGTCATTCAATACAAGAGGTATTTGTGCTGTGGAGGCATCTAGTTTCTTGACTCTGCTATTCTCCAGGCTCTTCTTTGTCACATCCTTAACAACGCTGCAGCCTAAGCGATGCTGAGCCACGTGTTTCCTATCTGCTGAGCAAGCTTGATCAGCATTCAAAGAATTCTGCCTTTTTTTCTGCCTCTCTCTGCTGATAGTTTATAACATTCCCAGGGTTTTCTCATGGATCAACTTCACATAAAATGCAAGAGCAGTCACTACAATCTTTCAATAAGTAGAAATAAGAGGAATAGCTGCCTCATAAATATGGACTGTAGGCACAACTGCAAGATGGAGAGCCAGTCTGACACTGTTCTGAATAGGTTCAAACCTATTTTCCTAGGAAAGTGCAGTAGTCACCAGACTGTAGGTGAGCAAGATAAGTTCTAGCCTCTTTGCATGAAATGCTTGGTCAAGAAACTCTAGGGACTGTTGTGTTGCATTGCTAACAAGGCAGTTAGACTAAGAACTCTTCCCTCATGACTAGCCAGGTTACAGGGCTTGCGCTGGTGGTTGTTAGGTTACAAAGGTATATTTTCTTAAGAAGACTCAAAGGTCTCTAAGTGTTCCAGGTAAGGTAAAAAAAGACCTGTAAGTACAGAGTGGAGAGTATAATTTCCTCTCCTAGAATCTCCCTATACAGTGGGGAATTCTCCTGCAAGAGGCAGGCTTGGGCCTTCCTCAGGAACAGAATGGAGTCAAGTTCCCCCTAACTGTCAATAAGTACCAAGCTACTTTTTTGTTCAAGACAGAGCATGAACACAGCAAAGTTTCCTACTTTGGGAGACATTGCAGGGATCAACCTACTAACTGTGTARGGATGAGCTTTCCCCAGGGGGAAACCACCTTCCTGACCACAGTGTCTCCCAGACACAGATTTCACCTCAAGTTAAGTTAAAGAGAGTTTAATAACTGTTTAATATCTATGTTATATCTGTCACATTGTCACAGACTGAAAGTATCTACCTTCAAAACAGGATTTTGGCAAATGAATTCCCAAAGAGACGTTTAAGCTCCCCTGTCCCTTTTTTTCCATGAAGATTTCCCTCTTGATTAGGTCATCAGCTCCCTCTATAGTACACTGCTTTTTGTGTATCCACTCTGAGACTTCTTACTGGGGCTTTGGAGGGCTGGAAGGCCCTTTCACTAGGGACTGGGGCTGAAAGTTCACTGCTGTAAAATATACTCTCTGCACTTTGATCTTGGGATGTGCTGAGCAGTTTTGGAGAGGTACTTGGGCACTGATACAGCAAGGAGTCAGGGCAAGGATGTTTGTCCTTGGCTTAAGTGAAGTCAGGATGAAGATTTGCTTCCTTTTTGAAAAGCAATTAGTCATTGTTCTTGAATATTAGATGGGGAATGTACATTAAAACATCCTAGAGGAGCATTCAAACCATTATTGTCATCATCCTTGGCAATCTTCATCACCAAAGTGCTTTACAAACATTAAGGCTTTTGGCTGAAGCATTTTAAAAGAAAGCTGGTGCAAGGAGTTGTGTCCTCTCAGGGCTCCTGCTGGTGAGCAGCTTGAGCTCCCTCAGCTCGTGCGATGGGTAAATTGAATGCCTCCTGTCCATWTATCAGAGTGAAGAGAGGCTGTATTAAAAACAACATCTATGCCCAGAAGCAGATTATACCATGCCTAGGATGTAACGTGTTATCTCAATGCATCAGATTTTTGATTTGGGCCAATTAGAACGTATCTTGCAAGGAATATCGCCGTCCTTTCCCATGAGGTGTGAACAGCGATTTTCATCATAAACCCTTTGTTATTCAAGCCCACTTAGTGGGTGCAGCACCTCATTTTTATAACTGAACATTACCTAGACTTTTGCATGTGTTTTTAAAAACATTTGTATTCATTCTGAACCGGAATGAAATAATATCAAATTTTCTGCAATCCCAGTAATTTTAAGTGTCAACTACTGCTACAGTAAAAGGATGCCTGTTCCAGCTGTTTTGGTCATATTATATAAACTATATTTTGGAGAAGTCGTAAGTCCTGAAGCTTCAGAACAGGGCCTATAGGATAGATATACATACGTCTCTTTGTGCCTAGTTATGTATCTAATTACATATCACATTCCTTACACATTATCCTTCTTAAGATTTACTGACTTTACAGAATGTACTTTACAGAAACATTTGAATCCAGGCAACCCGACTGCTGATGCATGATGCATGAATATGCTGTTATCAAGAAAATATATTCACCAGCTCACTGTGTTTATAAAAATTATCATAAAGTAGTAATGTTTCCTCCAGACTGATAAATCCTTTTGAGTCACATTGTTTTTCCTACTGAGAGCCTCGTGCTGTTAATCAGTGCTTTGTTGACCCAACTCTCTCACACTGTAATGAGCAAGCTAATATTTTTTGTATATTTATTTTAATATTGATTTTTTTGTACATTTTTTCTACATTACTCTGCTTTAAAGACATCTAAAGTGGCTGTAAAGAACTTTGGTTGTTTTGGTGTGCCTTGTTCACATTTCTGGCATGATGAAATCATTCAGGTTTCTTACCAGTGCACTTGTGTAAATGCATCTGAGGCACAATACAACACGGATAGACATTCTCTGTATCAAAAGGTAAGGTATAAGGGATCACAAATTATCTCCTTGACCTGATGTGTAAAATAACATTGATGCCACTGCTGATAAGTTGAAAAGCTCTTTAGTACTTTCCTCATCAGCCTCATCATAGGAAAGCCTCATCATAGGAAAATGTGAGTGGCAAAGGTGTTTGACAAAACATTATGTTTGGAAAACAGATTTGAGAAAAAGTGCAAAACTGACAAATTTTCTCCTTTGAGATTTTCCATATTATAAAGAAAATTCAACTTTTTTGATGTCAGAAGAAACTTTTATTTATAAAAACTAAGCTCGTTAATCTTAACAAAATTTCAATGACAGCAAATTGATGGACCCTAAGCATATTTTTGGAGTGGAAAATTCAGTCGCAAACTTTTGATACATTTCAAAATTTTATTCCAATTTGCTATATAGAGAAGGTTTGAAATTTTTAAAAAAATTTATAGGAGATGTAGGCATTTTTTCTCTCCAAATCAGCTGAGACCCACAACACATACAAAACATGTATGTTGTCCTACAATTCTATGGAAAGGAAAAGAATTCAAACTTAAGGATTTTTTTGAACCCTTTAAAATATTTAAATTATTTTTATATTCTTTTATATTATATATATTATATTTTTATAATATTTTAAAATTTAAATATTTAAAAAAGATATACGTTATATATTTTTATAAAACTTAATATTCAAAAATGTATTYGAACTTATTGAAATAATCACCATGTCCTCTCAGGGAAAATGAATTTATGTAAAATCCTACTATAGAAAATCAGCATTTGAGAGTTGCAAGTCAGTGGAGAATACAGTCCCCTTCCTCACTATGATATTGATTGCTTAAAACTGTGTTGCTTGCTATTACTTTACTGGTGCTTCTATAGGTAGACAGCAAATTTTTAAGTCATTAAGTATGTAAACATCTAAAAATATTGACTCTTCTTTTCTCTTAAATTCCAAAATTTTATTTTATTTTATTCTTTGGAATTATGAGAATATCAAAATGAGTTTTGTTGGAAGTGTCAGGTCTTAATTTATTATTGGAGTAGAGAAATAGTGCAGTGGTTATCACATCTGCTTTATGTGCTGAAGGTCCTGGGTTCAAGACCCAGTGGAACCAGCACCAGGAAATCTTTGGGAGGTTGGACTAGATGATCTCCAGAGGTCCCTTCCAACCTTACTGATTCTGTGATTTGATAAAAAAAGGAATTAATTAAAATAATTGCTTGGGATATTGACACTACCTTGCACCTCCAAAATAGACATCCTCTATTAGCTCCTCTCCTCAATGGCTGATGACTTAATAAGAGAAAACAAACAAGCTGAAAAGATTTAGATACTTTGACCTAAACCTTCTTAATAATAATTAAAAAAACTCTTTAAAATTATTCTGCAACAGATTTTGCTTTCTTCCAGGCACGCAAATCATAAATTTCCATATAGACAATTGTCTCAAATTCCTATATAAAGCCTTTTATAAAAGTGTATAAAACCTTTGAGATATTTTCAATGAGTCGTAAGTGAGAAAGGAGTTTCTGCTGCTGCTTCAGAATCACTTTAGGATGCTATCTTTGATGGGTAAACACAAAGTGTTTCAGTCATGGTGGCTCAATGACAAAGCTTGGTGCTGATAGAGGTACCAGAAACTGTTGTGTGAACACTGTTTAGACAGAGGTAGAAGGCATGATGTAAAACTGAAAGCTGAATAAATACTTGGGCTTTTCTCAAACTGGCATCCAAACTAGACAAATGCAGGGGGAGAGGAAAGAATGATTTGGCTCAAATCATCTCTCGAATAACTTCAATATTTCTGGCCAGAGGGAGAGACTGGAAATGGAGCAAGATTTGTACTAACAAAGTGACACAGAAGTCTGGTGGAAGGGAAGAAAAGGCTAAAGGAAAGCAAYAGTGGCTGCCGCTTCTCTTTGTATCCCACAGCCAGGGCACTCAGGCTGGGATTCCCTGGGCTGAGGAAACAGGCTCTATGCCCTTCTCCTCCTCCTCTCCTGGGATGACCCGGCTTGGTGTGCATGTGTGCTGCAGCTGTGCCCAGGCAAGTCTCCCATTCGCATACTGGCTGTGCCCAGCCCTGAGGACACACAGCCATTACTCACGAGCTTGGTTGCAGCACTGCCTGAAGGGAACTCATCCTTTCATAGCTCCTAGCCTAGAGGCAAGTTGAAAGCTTTCAATATATTCTCTGTGGATTGTGCCACTGCATGTAACTATATGAAAGATTCTTGTGGTCAAGTTTAGGATACTATGCCACACACATRTTCTCCTTCAAACCAGAAAGTTAGCATTTCCGTGTTAGTAAGGATGACATTATCTAATGTAGAAGAGAACAGTGTCTAGAATATACTGAGAGTACTCAGTCAGAGTTAACTTTTGTTTAAGCCATTCTACTCAGATGTGGGAATGTGGTTTCCAGGTCCTCAGGTTCAGAGGTGGGGTCTCTATACATTGAGTGAGTCTCTAAATCCTTGGCTATTGAGGCAATTTTTGACTCTGTCTGGAAAAATTTTTGAGTTAGTGAATTTGACCCATTTTCATGAATGRCTGCAGCAACATCAGAATAGCTCTTTCGTGTACGAGCTGAAATAAATAAATCACTTGTCTTTAGCCTCAAGCATTTTGTTATTTGTTGCCTTCACTAATAGGACTGCTTCAGGGCAACCAGCATCACTTCACCTAGCCATGAGACAAAGTGCTCTGTGTATGTTTTGCTGATATGGATAACATTGTTGTCTTTGTAAGATAACCTGTGATAGTGTAGAGAGCTACATACTACATAAAAAGTCAAGAAGAGAAGAAAAAAAAAAGAAAAGAAAAGGTTTCCCCTCTAAAAGATATTGATGTATCGATGGTGATCTTTGCAAAACCTCCCCCATCACWTCTTTCCCAGACCATGGATAAACGTTCAATGAATCCTGATAAAAGCTACTGTCCTCTGCCTCTGATTTTCCCAAGCTTTCCAGAGCGAACGAGTAATGTTTCTGCTCAAGTAAGACACTGCGCATATAATCTCTCACATATTCTGTTCTTTTGTTTCTGCATCATAAGGACAGACCAAGGAGCAGTGAGAGTGGGAGGACAACTTAAATGAATGGTTTGGAGACAGTAGTCATCATTTCTGAAGTAGTGGTAAAATTACCATATTTGCTGTGCCAGTCTTAAATATTGGGGTCAAATCCTGACAAGCGGAAAGGATGGCAGACAACCCTGTTCCTTTTTGTGATTAATGTGTTTCCTGTGGCTAGATTTAAGGTCTGTGTGACGAGGCAAAGAAAACTATCCACAATACAGCAAAACTGTAAGCTAAACTAGTGATTTCAGAATATGCATTAACCCTTGTTAGCCTGGACACACTCTCAGATCTATTAAAGTATTTCTGTTTGAGTCAGTAATACCTCAAAGGTCTTAGTAACGTACTGCAAAATTGGTGTCCTATAGCCATAGGAAACAACTATATAGGTCAGTATTACTGAATGTCTAGATACAGCAGTATAAACAAGAAACATTTCTTTTCCTTAGAATGTGACTTTTCCAATTCTATCATTTTTAAAAAAAGTATTTCATTAAATTACAAGAAGGCAGAAATCATCAGTTTATTGCAAAATGAAAACTGTCTATTAATATAAGAGAGAATTTGGTCTTGTGTGTTTAATAAATGTCTGTCATAGGCAGTGGAAGTCAGTGGAAAGAACAAAACTGATACATGGGAAAAGAAACTCCTCACTAATTCCAAGATAAGCCATCTATATAAACGTATTATACTATATTTTCTGTTTTCCTTAGAGTATAAATATTATAATAGAGTATGATTTGTTCTCCCAGACTTTGTTGGCAGCTATGAAGATAGAAGTTCTGCATCAACAGCAACAGAAAGCCGTGTTTGTACTGGATAATCTCAGTGAAAACTCGTGCCCTTGCTTCCACTGCTCAAGCCTGGCATGTGAAAAGGCCATCAGCTAATTGTAGCCTTTTTGTGTCTCATTCTGTTTAGAACAAAGTAGGTCTATGGARTGTGGTGGTTACAACACTGGCAGCTGCTTTCATCTTGTGCACAAGAGGCTTTGCTGCAGGAAATTTCAGATTTTTCTTCAGAACAACTTACCCCYTGCAAAACTTTCCAAAATAATTTTCAAAAACACTCTTACAGTGCCAAGGGCCAAATATTGGTCATATTTAGGAATCTAGTGAAGTAAACAGTCCAAAAAATCCTAAGCATTTCTTTATTTAAGTGGTAGATAGCCATGTGAGTAAATCAGACATAAGTCCTATATACTTCTGTCTCTCCCTTCTCCTTTTCCTCCACTCCAGCCCCAGAACTCTGGACTTCCTAGAAGCTTCTTCCACACACTGCATAGTCTGTTTAGTCATTTCATGCTTTTGAAAACCTTATACAATTCTGCAAGGGAGAAGCAAAGATTTTCCCTGCTATTTAAACACCATACATCTCCCTGTTTTTCTCTTTTTCCCATGTGTTCCTTCTCCATTTTATTCCCTGTATTTTCCTTGCTGACAAACGGACAAAGCAGTTTCATTGCTTTTGTATTATTTAATACTTTCGTTCATGGAAATACTGCAATATTTATAGGGTATATAAAAAACTGTCATGGAAAAGACAAATAATCCTTTTGCCTCTCTTCAATTCAGAAAATGATGGCTTCAGGCAAGAGAATGTCTTTATTCAAGGTTTTCCTTAGGGGAAAAAAAATAATAACAACAAAATAGATGACCGAAATTTTGCGTCTCCTTAAGGCTTAGGCACTAGAGTTAAGATCCTTCTCCCTAACTAGGAGTGCCAGCCTGGACTCTTTAAGGTAGGTGCTACCACTGAAAACGGTAGATTAGGCTTAATTTTTAATTCGAAGAAATGGTAGCTATAGGATAGTTCCTAGTTCTCAGATACCTTCTTCTTTTAAGTAGAAGGTATCTATCTTTCAGCTCTCACCCAGAAAGCTGAAAGTACTGATCCTTTTGCCTTAGTCTGTATTTATAGAAACGTTACCTTATGGCCATATTTAGGCTGGTTTGAGCTGGGGACAGTCTTCCTTCTCCTCCCCTTGTCTCCCTTTCCACCCCCATCTGTTGAATTTGTGCTTCCATGCAGAAAAGAATCCATGATTCCTGGAGAGTAAGAGGAAGATTTTAGTGGCTTGACTAGCCAGTCAGGAGAAGTAAAGCTTGGGACTAAAGTCCTGGCTTCTAGTAGTGTTTCTGTAGTTTATTCATTGCAAAATACATAACTTACTCTGAGGGAAAAAAAGGGGGGGGTGGGACTAGATTTATTCAGTTTGAATTTCATTTTAGTCTTCTAGTTAGTATATCTTCATTCAGGGACTTGARTAGGAATTTTGTTTGGATTAAGCTGACCTTAAGCCAAAACCAGATCTCTTTCTCTAGCTCTCCCCTGGCACTGCGAAACACACATTCGTGGCTCTGTCAGTCCATGGTGTTGACAGGACAGCGAGGAAATGCTTCTCCCCTTTGAAGCTAATGCTAGAGCTTAGAGATGAGGACTTTTTCCAAGGAGATTGCTTTGACCTGTTTAAGACTGAAAAATACATTAAGAGTTGGTTAACAGTTAGGTGCCTTCACACGCTGCTTTTGTAGGGAGCCATGAAAGAGGGCAGAATGAGCTGAAAGGCTATTCCTAATGGCAGCAAGAAAATCCAAAATTGGTTAAAACAAGCTTAGCTCAGCCTCTGGGAATCAAAATGATTTTAATGAGGCAAGTCTGTTCTCTTTCTTTAGGAGCTCTAAGGAGAAAAGTAAGGTGAACGGGCCAGAAACTGACTTTATGACAGTCAGTTCTTGCCTGTGGAAAACAATATCTCGAGAATCATCACAGACTGGAGTATTTGATATTTTTCTAAGGGTACAATTAGTAGCAGGTATGCTTATACGCAGAAGTTGTAAGCTGTAGCTCTGTAGTTGTGCAAGCATAAGATTAAAAAACCACAACTTTTTGACAGGAACAGTAGAGTAAGAGTTGACCTTTACAGAAAATGAAGGGCAATTGTAACCTGCACCACCCTAAAACAGTAACCATAAGTGAAAATGGGAGAGAGTAGAGAGCAGAAACATGTGCTGACAACCAGGAAAGAGACTCAGTAGGGCATAGAGTGTGGGCTGGGTTACCAGGTTTCCTTTAAGTCCATACCAGCTTGTCTTTATTACTGCTAATAAGTCTAGATTGGCTAGATATTGTTGTGAAGATAATTTAGACCAAATGAAAATCTAAAACTGGGAGAAACTTTGAAATATCATATAGTCTGTTGGTCCTTTTTTCACAGCAGGCTCAATGACTCCTACACCATTTCTGATACATGTTTGTCTGGTCCTGAAGACATCTCTAGGAGATGCAGTGACCACATAATTGATCTGCTTCAGCCCCTAAGTTGTCTCTACTATCACATTTCTTTTCCTCTGGTGTCTAATACAAGTCTCCTGTGCTACAATTTCAGATGATTATTTCTCAYTCTATGCAAGATGAATACAGAGAATAAATGATTCTGTTCTTCTCTGGAACAGCCTTTTTTACATTTCAAGTTTTTCTAAAGTACTTAGCATTTGAAGTCCAATCAGATTTTTAGCTCTGCAAGAAATAACCCCAAACCTTTCTTTTTTTCYCCCTATTTTTTGTAGATTTTGTTGCTCTTCTTTGGACTTGCTCCTGTTTATCCATATTTTTATTGAAAATTCAGTACCCAAAACTTGTCACTGTTTTGGTGTTGTCTTATGCTTGCTGAGCAAAGTGTAAGGGTTATTTAATCCCTTTCATAGTAAAAATTTTTGCGAGTATGATATCACTGAAAGAGTATATTCGAGAACATATCCAGTGGAACCTAATAGGAATTAATATGCTGTATTTATTTGCTTCTTAAGGATAGAAACCTAATTAAATGTATCATTTTCCCCATTGTGCTATGACATTTAGCTTCAGGCATTACCAAATTCTGTAATTTATATCTTGTAAATTAGTTATAAGAGAATGGATAAGCCTTTTGTCCAAAACAACTCTAAACAACTTATCTTTTTCAGCATATGCTAAGTAGTATTCCAAATTGTAATTGTCACTATTGCTCTCAAATAAGATTAACAGATGACTAATATAATGAGAAAATTGCATACTGACTCTAAACAAAACATATATATGAGTTTCCTTTGAAAATATAGCAGCCTTCATTGCTCTGCTTTATAGTATTATAATTGAAAACTTGAAATTCACTGAAGTCTTCTATTTCAGAAGTTGGCAAGCCAGCCAACAAAATTTGCTTACCTGAATTTTTCCCATTGAAAACACTATAAAATTACTGATATAATCTTTTACTATTAGGCAAAAAGTAAACAAAACATTGTTCAAGATAAGAAAATATAACCTTTGCTTTCATGAGCTGTATGTCAAGTGGACCAACTGCAGTTGAATTTCCATGCTGGCCTGATTTTAAAAATAGACAAGTTCCAAAACAACATAGGAARAAAATAAAAATTAATCCAAGTACAAGGCACTGTGACTCTGAAACTAATAATGAAGTGGCAAATTCCTTTAATACTATCCATAATAAAGCAGAGGACTGGCAGGAAGTGAGACATTAGGGAGTTTAACATATATATATTACAGAAAGCTGTGAATATGTTACCAGATAACAACAACCTAACCATTTAGGAGACTAGATAAGCTATTAGTAATGCAGTGTTTAAAGCCTCTGAAACGAGATTGCTCTGAGTCTTCCCTAACTAATACGGAACTAAATAGCTAATCTGTCAGAAAAAATGAAAAAGATTTGGTCAAGATTCAGGTTTTGGCCAAGGCTCAAACTAATAGATCCTTAGTGGGATCACATATATGTGTAGTATTTTTTTTATAGTTAAACATATAATATAGTACATACAGGTATGTATGTATATAATGTACACAAATATATACATATATATATATACATGTACCATGTATAGATAAACCAGTGAAATCATCTTTGAAGCTGAACGATGGGGTACTCAGATGTCTTCATTCAGATTCTGCCAGAAACTAGCTCTGTGATTTAAATGCAAAATCACTAGAACCTGGAGAGTATRGTAGCCTCTTTGCAACACTACGGAAAATCCTTTCTTTGGTGAGGATTTGCATTAAATGAATTGTTTCACTGGTTTGTTTTACAGCACAATCTCACAAATAGGGTTATCTTAACAAAAGGAATTGGTGAACTGCAGAAGATGTAGTTAGGGTTGAGAAATCACTTCAATTAGCTTTATTGATGAAGAAAGTGTAATGTGAAGTTGCATGACCATTGCATGAATGCTACCATGAACATTTCTCAGGAAGGAGCACAAGAGGCAGCTGTGCTAACTGAAAAGAGCTTGGACTAGGCTGCTGTTTAATAGTTCCACAAAAAGTAAGTGCAAATCTCAGGAATTTGTTACGTAGAATAAATTTCAGATCAGATCATACCAAATTCAAGCTTTGACTTGAATTGTACCAGAGGCTTTCTTGGCAAAAGAAGTTGATTTCAGTCTGTAAGACCTTATCATGAAAACATTGCTGAAAATAATCACGAGCAATCACATATGCCCCAAATTCATTGTGGCCATTTGCAGTATAAAGGCTGTGCACAGGAGTTAGTATAGGCAAGTTTCTAAGTATATGAAATCTCCAAAAAGTCCAACTGAGAGGGGATCCAACCAAAGCCTCTTAGAAGCAGAATCAGGTGGAAAAGTGATGCAAACATCCATCACTCACAGCCCAAGTCAGTGCTCTGACCATTCAGGACTGAATCCTTCAAGAATATTCTTCTCTGCATGTAAAAATCTTCTTGTGGCTCAGTTTGAGAAAATTACGAGAAGAAATTTCAGCTTTGATGMATCAGCATTTTCTAATTTAACATTTTAGTGAACAGTTCTTATTCAGGCCTAAACARCTTTCCATTTCTCTAACCCAATTACAGGTAGAGCTCACAGCTCTGCAAGTCTGCTGTGTACATGTGACTCTTTGTATCAGAGTAGAGCAAGTGAAGTCAGTTTGGCTTAAAATTATTCATGAKTATAATGTTTACAATGCTTGAAATAACAAAAAAAGTAAGAAAAGATAATGTGTTAATCTAAACTCTATGTATGTGCRTAATTTAGATGGTTACTCTTTTCTTAAAGATAAATGAATGATAAATAACAGTTTAGAACCCTTAGGGAATTTCATTTTTTTAATCTGTTTTTCTTCTGCTTCTCATTCAAAAATCATGCTGCCTTGTATCAAATAACAGATACAATTAAAAAGCCTTGATAACCAATTGATATAAAGTAAAGGAAACACTATTTCACATGAAACAGTAGGGGCTGTTCACTTGGATGATATAATATTGCTAAAAGATTTCTCTTCTAAAATCTTTGGAATCTATACTACCAGTTCTCAAAATATCAACAGTAATTTATTGCAAACTGAATTATTTTATATATTACCTATTTACTTATTTGCCTATAAAAAGAAATATAAGGAAATGTAGAATCATGAAGGAAATAAAGGAAAAATACATAGAAAAGGTTAAGTGGAAGTAAATAATAATAAATCCTGTAACCTGAAATTACATGTTTTCCTCAGTTTCCCACCGAATATTTTCTCCCAGGGGAAGCCTCAACCACTTTATAGCCCTCTTTGAAGCTCAGTGTATTCAAGCTCTACTGGAGATCCTGCAGGTATGAATTCCTTGCATCTCTGGATGCAATTTGCTGTTGTTCTTGTCTATATAACGTTACCTGACTCACTGCTCCGAATTGATGGAGTCAGCTTTCTGTTTCATGTGAAATCACTTCTAACTCTAGAAAGAGATAAAGAAGGTAAAGTTCTTTTTCAACAAGATCTAAGGTCACGTATAAGACTGTAAACAAAGGCTCAAGAAAAACAGTATATGAATTCATCTACCATCAATATTTAATAGTAAGTACTTTTCTAATACTCAGAATCTCTTAGCAAAGATCCCCAGTACACATCCTGCYGTAACAGGTATGAATTCAGGCTAAACAGCAGCCAGATTGTCTGAATGCTGACTTCAGGTCATCTTGGATTTTTTCTTGCTTTCCTTGCAAGCGAAACACTGAACCATACTTTTGTTTTCTTCTTATATTCACAGTATTTGCAGCAATACTCACTTCTCTCTTAGACTTACCTTCTTAGTAGGATGTCCATTGTGTGTCAACTTCAGCCAGTTCCTTCTTCTTCAGATAGCATCACATACAGAATAAAACCTTCCTTCCATATTTCACATATCACACTTCACAAAAAAAAAAACAAAAACAAAAAACAAAAACAAAACAAAACAAAACAAAAAAAAACGATATGTTGGGGAACAGTTCTGCTAAGCAAATGATATTTTGGCACGTTGCTGGCTTTTGATCAAGACTACATATGACACATTATCCAGACAGAATATAGGCTTAATAAGCACTTAGATCAAGCCACTTTCTCTCAAGCTATCAGTTTACCAGATTGGTTTTGTTCTGCAATGTTTTTATGCTGGCAACAGGGCAGGTGGTCATGGTTTGCRACTGGTAATTCAGAGGTTATCAGAGCCTCCCCTTGGCCCTCAGATAGCTATTGTGTAAACTGCCATTTACTACTAGCACTGCCTGAGAGTACTGAATAATTAGATCTTCTACATGTAAAAACCCTGCCCTTTGAAGATGGAGTTCTCCTATAAACCTATCCTTTGATAATGGAGTTTTCTTATAAGGTAATACTCCCTCAGTATTAGCTACCCATCTGTGAATTATTGAGATAACAGCATTTTTCCACAGATTAATTTTTAGCTGCAATAGTGGAGATGGTGAAAACTGCCTTTGCTTCTAGCACTGGCACAACATAAGACTCTGGASACTATATCCCAATCAGCCAGAAACAGGGAGTAGCTGCTCTCCCAGCTTCTTCCTTTTYGATTCATCTCATATATCTGTAGCCAGCAGAGAAGCTTTGAGGAGAAATGGAAGAAGAGAGTATTTAATACCCAGCCTTCTAAAAACTATGGGCAAATAGAATTCAATATAGTCCCTGATGAGATCATTAACAGCTATCTGTCTGGAATTCTCCAAATCCTATGAAACTGAGCAACTTTAATTATCCTCTCAGGATGGAGTTTTTACTTCTTCCACAAAGATTTTGAATTTTTCTATTTAGCTTTTATGAAGAAAGAATACATTTTACTTTTCTTAAAATRAATTTACTACAAAACTATTTCTAAAAATGCTTTAAGTAATCACTTTAAAAATGTTGCCTTCAGCTRTTTGTGATGTTGGAATTTGAAATATTTCTTTAAAATGCCTTTTATTAAATTTAGAAAATAGTTCAAGAATATACCTACTACTTTTTTCAGAACTATTTTTTACCTGAACAAAACTGCTGTTCATTGAAATAGACCTTATTATCATGATAATGCTTCTGCAAATCTATTATTATTAGGGAAAATTACCACTAAGAAAGCGAGAGGATTCAGTACAGATTTCTAGAGATCACAGACTTGTAGAATGAATCTAATATTATCTATGCACGTCCGTATGATATATGTGACAAAGTGTTCCTCATGAACAATGTATTAACCTTTAATCATTTAGTCCTTTTAATATCCTTTTTTAGTCCATGAGTAGATTACAAGTCCTACATTTTGGTGCATCTGTAATTTATGAAGATACCCAAGGTTGTGGATGACTCTACTTTTATGTTAATTGAATCCATATGATATAAAATAGACCAATGTGAAGAAGGATAAAGCATCTACTCAAAGATTAACTAGCTTTTATTAGATGCAAGACAAGCAGTATGTTTTGTGCTCCCTAGTCGGAGGGGTGCTATTTTAGACTTTGGTTTCTGGTRCAAACGTGTGCACTTAGTTGCCCTTTCGTGTAAATACTCAGTGGCGTTCATTTTAAACWAGCTCTTTTGCTGATCGTTTTGTAGGTTAGCTTTTTCATTCTGTGTGTGTTGTGTGTGCAGGGGCAGTGGGGTGGAACACATTAAGGCATCTGAGAGGATTCTTGCAATTCTCTCTCCTGGTTTTAATCCAGCTTCAATGAAAACAATGTCAGTGGAAGAAAAATGGCTAAATACATTCAAAGTATCAGTTCATGAKGCTCTCATCCAGTCAAAATGAAGTCTTCATGTTTAGTTTCTCTGAAGAACAGACTTTCTTAAAAGCAGTGTTGCTCTGAAGAGTGATTTACAATGAATTAAAAAACCCTCTATCCTCTTTTGCTTCTCTGTGATACACAGAATATGACTACATTACTTCTCTTTGTGTAATTTTTTCCTGAATTTTTAGCATTATTAATAATAAGATTTTCTACTAAGATTTTCTCTGATACACTGGAGGTATTAAGCCTTCAATAAAGGGATAAGAACTGAATATGTATTAGAAATATATTTTCTTCTGGTTTGTCTGGCTTTGGGATTAAAATAATGATTGTAATGATAAATAGAAACATTCATGAGTTTCCAGAAGTCCAGTGGAAACCATGTGACTACAGGGGAGTCATTTTAATCCTATGTGTTCTTAGAGTTTCCTTTTTCAAGTCAACACTGGTTATGTATAAACTGTAAGATGGTGATATCTCAGGAATATTTCCCATCCTCTTGACATGGGAAGTATCTCAAACCCACTTTTGGACTCACTTTTCTTCTCTCTGCTCCACTCCTCTTCCTTAGTGAGCTTTAATTTCCTTAGGAAGAAAATCCAGTTATTTTGCATAAAATGGAACAAAAAYGTGCTCTAGCTAAGCTCTACAGGGAAAACTGTAGTGTTTACTGGTTCAAGTCTAATGTTTAAATGTAGACATAWCCTTCTGGGTAATGAAGACCTACAGCATGTAATACCAAAAAAACCCCAAAAGTTAAATTCTTAGTTTTTGTTGTTCATAGCTATTTCAGAATCTCTTAGGAAGGACAAGAAAAGGCATAAAGGTTGTCCTTTATGTCTCTCTTTTTCCCCCTTACTCTTAATTATCTTTGACCTGACTGAGAATTACCGTTTTATTGTGTTCTTAGATATGATTTCAGGTTGTTCACAGAAGCTGTGTTAAAGTTGTCACAGCAACCCAAGGCAAGAATTACCTTGCCTTTGCACATTCTAGAGTCAAACAAAGTATTATTTCAAATGAGGGGATGCTAAACTTTGTGGAACTTTTTAAAAGCCTCATGCCTATTAATTCTTCCTGTTGCTATTGACCTTCTCCAGTCTAAGTGCTCAAAATCAGCAATTTCACTATAGCTAATGTAATGACTTATTCAGTTGGCTGCAAATAATATTTACTCAGCTGGATGGAAAGCACAGCTCAAAGACCAAATTAGCTTGTGAAATGTTATCCAAAGATACTTTCCTGTTCCCTAGATGTTTGGTACAGAAGTAGAGACTAATGAGTCCCAAAGGCCAGACTCCCAGTCTATTATTCTTTTCTCCAAGCTCAATTAAAGACTTAGTTTATTTTTAGTACTTATAAAATCAAGTAATGCACACATTTGTTCATGTTCCATAGAGAATAGAAGAATAAACAAATATTACAGCTCCATGTATTTCTTTTCCAATAAAAACTAAACAAAACAACAAAAATTACAGTTTCCTTGAGTTACCTTCATTCAACAATCACTGTSCTAACACCACTGGGCTTCATTCTGATCATTTATCTTTCTTTCCATCTACATATCCAGATTTCCACTGTATAGTTTTGTTCCTAATGTGTATACTGAGCCTTATTCTTCTCCAGTTTCAGGTGGATTCGTTTACACATCTCTGACAGCATGAAAAGATTTTAAAGTGAGTGGAAAAGATGAGGATCTCTAAGCACAGAAAAGGAGCTTAACTGTAAATGAGAACACRATCCTCTGTTATGGTACAGATGATGGTATCACACAAAGATAATTTGTATAAAGAAATCCAGAAGAGTACAGATGGCAGATTTTTCAAATGAGATCTGATTTCCTCTCAGAAACAGGCCATAGTCCTTATGGCTTTATTAGTTTAAAAACAGTAACTGGCCCCACCACATTTATTTCTTCTGAAAAACATTTGAATTTACTTCTTCACCTTTTTTTTTTTTCCTGTTTGAGAGTTTATTTGGTTTAGGAGCGTACTGACATTCTGCTAGGTAGTRATTGAATCACTAACACAYATGCAAGAGGGAAAAGTTATATCTATATTCTTGCTTATGCATGTATACTTTCCTTACCTCAAAGCTGGCACTTTGACATTTATTTCATTTTCAGTAGGCTGGCTTATTGCCTGTTTTGATCTCTTCCATGTGTTATGCTCCAAGTATAGCATTGTCTCTTCAGTCATTCTGCACTTTAGAGCAATGGCCACTTGCTGTTTTGAAAGGACTCAGAGCCACTTAGTCTTTTAGAAATTGTAGCATTGAACAGCTATTAGATGACAAACGGTGAGTCTTTACACAAAAAAACATATAATTTTTTTCRTTCTAGAATCCCCCTTTGCAGCTGCATTAGTAGGGAGTAAGAAATTCAATTTTCCTCTGGAAGTATGAACATCCTTATTTATTTCTCTCCTCTTTTATGACAAGATATGTGTATTTCCTGTAGACATCGCATTGTTTTTTGYCTTCTCCATTCAGAATCTTTTCTCTAGAGGTGAAATGAGCTTCTTGTGAAATTCATACACTTCAATTTTTCATGAACTTCAGGACCTTCCGTCTGGAGGTACMGTTGCTTGGCCCTTCCTCCAAGCTGATCTTCTCTGAATCAGTGAATTTAATTCTCTTCCAATACTCCTCATCTGAGAATAAACAAATAAAAAAATGCATAGATCACACATAAGGCCTGTCCTCTGTATACCTGTGTTCTGCAGCAGTCTTTCCACGGTACAAGAGACTTAAGKTTTCTGTTTCTTGAGCAATGATACTCATACTGGAGTGTGGTMACAATGGTATCTGAAAAGAAGCTGAGCTGCAGTTTTAATGAGGTATCAGAATTTGCAGTAAAGTAAGAATTATTCCGTTTTCTTCTCTTTAGAATAGCAGAATATTTTTAAATAAAATGTTTATGCAAGGAATGAGTACAAATCCATATTCTTTAGTCCATTGAATCTGAACGAGAGATGAAGTTACAATTAATAGCAATTTTTGCTTGTACCATTAACTTACAAAATTTTAAAGAGAAAAAAGGATTATTGTATGTGCATGCAAAAGCTTGATCATGAGGATTCATCAGTTTGAGATTATCAGAGAAACCGTCTAACAATGAAACACTATATTAACCTCCCTTTATTCTAAAAAAGAAAGAGATGGATTCTTATTTAAAGAAAGGCAAAGAAAGTCCTACACAGTAAAGTCCTACACATGCTTTCAGTAGTAACAACATATTAGACTTTCTTGATTACTGTTATTGCAGGCAATCGCAACATTAAATCCTATGCATAATCTAATCAAGCTCCATATTAAAAATAGTTAGATTTTAGACCCACAGTTCTGATTGACTATGCTAGGATCTTACTGTYCAGTTAATTAGAAACCTTTTCTAATATTCAGGCTAAATACATTCAGGGACACTTTATGTTGACTTTATTTTCTGGAATAACCTAGTAGGTTAAATATTTCCTAGTGGCCAGCTCTCTTCCTGAGGCTTGTATTTCTTAAGAGCAACTGTACCTCCTCCAAGGCTTCCTTTTTTTTTTTTTTTTTTTTTTTTTTTTCCCACTGTTTTTTCCCCCTAGGCTAAAGAGCTAGCCTATGTTAGATTGTCACTATACATGATCCCTTTATACCTGCTATCTATCTGCTTTTGTTCTTGCTGCTGTGACTAGGGTGGAGAGTAGAGACAGGTGAGTAGCTTTTAATTAGACAGCTGGGGTGTGGGTGGTGGTCTTGAAAGAGTAGCTTAGCCCACACCAAACTATTTATTTTTGCAATTGAACTGTTGACAGTACCCAAACTAGCTAGGTTCAAGTGAGTTTTCTTACACAACACTGTATCGTCTTCTGTGACTGCAGTTCAGCAATATCATTAGACTTCTCTCATAAGACCAGMTTGCTGTTCCTCTGAGCAACCTGATACTTTTCCTTGAACATAAGTGTTCAGGGTGTCAAAAAGCATTCCAGAGAAGTACTACTAAGATGACATTAAAAAGTTCGCACTTCTGTTGTAAATTCTTCTGCTATAATAACAACTACGTTTTTCATGGCCCCATCCTTTTGAGTTTTTCTACTCCTTTTTCATTTCCCAGTATCGAGCTATTGGTTTAAAGCAAAAATCCTTAGCAAAATGTCCAATGAGTTTTCATTACTGTGTTAACAAGTTCCATGCTACTTCTGTTGCTCCTGTCCTCAAGGTTACCCACATCTTCCTTGTTCGTCAGTCTGCATTGACAGACAGCTTTGTGTTACCAGCAGATTTCATTAGCACTTTCTGATGCCTTATGTTGCAGTTAGTAATGAAAAATTAAGCAGTTGTAAAAACGAAAGAAAGAAGACCATCTGAAATGCCCTGCTTGGCCAGATTAGTGGCCCATCTATGTGTTATGTCTTCAGCAATGACAGCAGGCAATATTGTACAGGAAGATCATGTGAGCCTGAACACTGCCTGTGATCTATGCCAAATCCCGGAAGGTGATTTTCCTTCTGGGCTGATCCTTTCACTTTTCAACAAAGTGAATGTCTTCCAAACTTTCAGTTCTTCTGTGTATTCTGTTTTCCTGCTAAACTAATACTATCCTACRCGATAGCAATAGTTATCGGCACGATCTGAATACCTGCTTCCATATTCCCTGATATTTACGTGTTCTAACATCTGCATTTCTAATCCTACACAGCATTTTTATTGTCCAAAGTCTATGAGGAATTTTACAGATAAACACCTTGTTTTTACTYAGTGCCCAAGGCAAACTGTATTATCTCCACTCTCTTCAGTTCATTTAATAAAGAGGAAGTCCCTCTTTCTCTAAAACAGCTACAAAGGTAAAGGTACAACAAGAATGGAGAGTAACAGTCTGCACTGCCACAGTACATGTCYGGTGAGCCTAACCCCAGGTTTTTAAATGCTTAAATCAGAAATGAAGCTTGTTTTTCAATATTTCTGTTACTCCTGACTACTCTTTCCTGTTGCACGATTTTTTAATCAATTTCAGTTTGTAGGAAATTAACTGAGGATTTAATAYGTGATTAAAAAATATAGGTAGTCTTTAGAGAAAAGACAAAACAATAAAGACTCTCTGGAGGAGACTTTTCCTGTCATTGGAGAAATCTGCAACTGARTAAGAGTCACAGTCATCCCTGAAAACAGTGAAGGTTATTCTGCTTGTCGGTGCTTTGTTCTAGTTTATTTAGTTTTAACCTAAAAACCCTTATTATATTGTAAGACAATATTAACACTAATCAAAAATATTCTCTACTTTATTCACAGTATTTTATGATAAAAATGGTACAATTACATCACACTGTAATAAAATAGAATTCGGTTATAGCAGCGTAGTTTTTAGGCTTCTGCAAAACCAGGCCACATGCTTATGTGTCATAAATGTTAGGGGTCGATCAGCACACAGGCTAATTGAAGGCATTCCCTGTAGATATAACCTCAGTTCATTAGCACGATAAATCCTATTTTTTTCTTCCATTAACTTTATTGTTATGCACAATCCTCCTACTCAAAATTTATTAACAACTCAATAAACTCAATCCATTTACGGTACATTTCATATCAACTGTTATATAAACTTTTAGTTATAAAAGACTTTTAATTTATGAAGAATTCTCCTGTTAATATTTGTCAAAGTAAGCTTTTCCTTTGRTTTCCTTAATTTGGCTGCTGTTTGTAGGTAGGTTTGTACTCAATTCAAACCATTCTGTAACAGATAGTAAACTAACTCCCCCTGCCAAGTGTTATCATACAGTAGATACCTTTTTTCTAGTTCTATATTATTATACAATTTGTTGAAAATTTAAACTAATTGGAAGTATTAAATTTCCATCTGCTTCCAACACCTGGTTAGCAAATGCCTTTGTCCAGCTTTCTGAAGGAAGGCCCTGAAAAAAGCAAGATAGCTCTCCACTCCCACTTGTTGTTGGCATAGCCATCATCTATAAATATTACAGGAAAGGCAGATGAGTCAATGCATAAAGCAGATAACTGTGGCACTAGATTGCCACACATATCCCTTCACCTACATTTCTCAAACACTATCATTATCTTCCTGGCATTTGCATTAAATCTAAGTCAGCTGAAAACATTATTAAGATAGGAAAYGACTATGAATTCAAACATACCTGTTGGTGGTACGGCATCACCTACCTAAAGCAAGCTGCTTAAATCAATGACAACTGATCAATGTCATACTCTCCATCGCACCTGACGTTCATCATAGGTGCTTTAAGAACAGGAAAGGTGGTTTATCCTTGACTTGAGCCACTTGCTTATTTTTCCATCAATTCTTAAAACACTGCAGGAACCTTTCTACATATTTTTTATATTTGCAATTAGCTTATCTGGAACTCCATATAATTTTTCAGTTTTACATAGTGCTCCCTGAACTAGCTGTCTTCAAAAGTCAATGAAAACCAAGACAGTGCTTATATTTAGAGCAATGCAGCTTTGATATATTCTGAGGCCTTATTTTTCTTCAGCAAATATTTCCCTGAAACTACCTTTAATCTGTTGATTATTACTCCCATAATAATTTTGACTATTATTATGCCTCCATTATTGTTTACATCATTATTGACCTCATTACTGATTATTGCTTCCATYGTTACTGACAATAAGCTTCTATCTCTATACTTACTTGGATCATAAGGCTTCTTTGCTCCAAGATTGTCTTAATGACTATGTTTGCCTGGYTTTAGATACCTCTTATGATTTTTTTTTCTCAGGCTTTGATAAAATTTGTCCTGTTTTTTCTGTGGCTCTACTGTTCTATTGTCTGTACTTTCACAGTTCGTACTTAGAATAGCTTAGTTCTATAGTTGTCTATTCTAAGACAACTTAGAATGTTGTCTGTTTCCTTCTGATGGTGRTCCAAAACTGATACTGATTTTGCCTCTCATCCCATTCATCCAGTGTCTAGAATATTCACATCAGGATGGACAGCAGCCTAAGTACTTCATTAACATGCTACTTCTGTACTTCTAGAGCCTCTTAGATATTTGTTTCTGGAGCACTGGATAACCATTTTCCTCTATATAACTTTCTATGTAATCTATGTGTACTGTTTTCATGGAATCACCTCGTGTTGGTATGTTGGAAATAGGGATGCTTTGCTTGCTGGATAGATACCAATATCTAATATTGAGGATATCAGAAAGATTGAAACTTTCAATACTATGAAATGCAGTACTATGACTGTGTCTAGGAGATAGACATGTAGGAGAAGGGATAAATTAAAAGCAAGAAAGGATAAACAGAGTTTGCAACATCATTTTATTGATATACACTAAGGAAGGAAATGCTTGAGCTCAGATCTGAGCAGTCATAGATTGTCAGCTTTTAAAAGGAATGGAGTGGGAGCCAGGACCGTTTCTATACATGTTCTGTGCATCTGCTTGGCTGATCACCTYGACAAGTCCCCTGAGTCCAACACGCTTCTCACAAAAACAATTAATCAAATCAAAATGGTCATATCTAGATAATCTTTAACCTCACTCCTCCCACAGCGTAGGCTTAGTAGTCCTGAAATTATTTAGGAACTGGTTGCTCCTACTGCTCCAGTTTTAGGGACGTAACAGTTGATCTCACTGCTCTGATAATTAGAAGYGAACTGAGGGTTTATAATCTTTTATTTGAAAAATAATTATATATTTTTGGAACCCACTTTGCCTTTTAAATCATATACCTCTTTTCTCCTCCTATTTTACATCTTCCTCGTGTATTTATAAACAATCATCATATTCTTTATGGTCCTATTCTGTTAAATTGAACAAGACAGTCTCTTTTGATGTACTCTAAAGATTGTYTTTTGTTTCCTTGTAATAACCTTCCTTTGTTTCTGTTCTAGCTTAAATTAATCTTTTTTGACAAATGTGATCATAAACATAACAGTTTTCTTGATCATTTTTTCACAAAGTGCTATCAGCAGTTGCATATCTCTGGTAGAACACCATACTACACATATTGTAGGACTAAATTTGTTTATTGTGACAGTGGTTCAGCAAGAGGAAAGTCAGCAACAGTCAGTTTGTAGATTCAGGTTCCAATTTCTGTCATTTCCAATAGAATGCTAGAAACTTCTATTCAGTTAAASTTTTGCAAATCTGTACTACTATATAGGTCATGTTACCCTAAACTTTGAAGTTAAGTATGTTTTCCTGTAAATTTTTCTCCTCTGTTTCAGAAATGATGATGATGATTCCAATCTGGCTTTGTCTGTGTGGCGCAGCAAGTGCTGCCTAGAGAGTCTAGAGCTGCATAACATGGTGCTTCCCCCGAGTCAATTAGCCCTGCAGAGGAGCAGGATACATTGCCTTAGCAGGGAACACTTCCAGACTGCTTCTTGCAGAGGACTGTGTGGACATAACTTGTTCTACCAGATCTAATCAACATTTTCTTAATTTTAGAGCTAGCTTGATTGTTATATAGAAATAGATTTATATATTAAAATGCTGATTTGCACATTAATGAACAGATTAAATAACCCCAGCTGTAAAGCCTTCAGGACAAAGGAAAGTTGGGTTTTATTTAAGAAATTCAGCAAAAACATTCATTCAGCCTAGTAGCTGCTCTTCATCACTGCATATTTTCATCTTCCTTTGAACCAATTTTGTACAGACCTCACAATTTTCCTAATTTTCKCCAGTATAAGTTGCAATACCCTCTATGAAATTTGATATTAGGCCTAGACAAAAGCTAAATAGGTGTAACATTCTGTATTTCTCCTGTCTAGATATTCAGTTATCTTTTCAAATAAAGGATTGTATGATTTGTCTGGAGTGAGTGATGTCTGGTAAACCTTCTTTGCATTTAGAGAGCTCAGACTTGAGGGTCTGATTTTGACTGATGGAGGAGGAGAAATTGCCATGTGTCAAATGACAGTGATATATCACAATACATATACAACTGATTTAAAAAAAACATCATAGTAGTATTGTTATCCCTGCACTTGTAAAGCCTTAATTCTAGAAGCATTTCTTGATGAACAGGCAACAGCTGCTCTCTCATATTTGCCTTTAAGTACAGCTTTTATCACAAACACAACATAGTAGATAGGGACTGATTTGGTTGACCTTACAAMCATTTTTAAACAGGTTTATACATGTAGATTTTGACCTGAATATTAGCCTGAAATACAATGATGAGGATCAGACTGTAAGCATTACCTGAGAGAATGTACACATCCGTCAGAWTTTCCTCATTAGTTGGTATAGTTCTTTGTAGGGAGAGGTTCTGATGGTGTCTGGCTGAATATTACTGAGCTTTGGTTTATATCATAACTGGTATGCAGCTGATAAATATTTTTTCTGAAAACATCTTCAATGTAGCAAGAGTGCTGACATATAGAAAACACAGGTCCACTTTCATTCTTCTGTAGTATCTCCAAATTGCATAATTAGAACTCTGTACTATCAGGACGTGGCATAAAATAATTTGTAACAATTTTCTTTAACTCTGAATTAATGGGAATTTTTCTCTATTCTTCCATCAATCATATGGTTTCATGCWGCTCAGAATATCCAGTGACTTCATACTATTATTTTTACTAATGAGAATTTAGAGTAAGAGATAAAACTACATTTGATTCACGTATCTGATTTGCTTAGAAAGAGATAACATTCATCAAGTCATATTAGAGTCAGTCATTATATATGGCCTTCTTTAATGGAATAGCATTTTGTGATGGTTACTAGAGCTGTCTTTACATAAAAGAATCCTTTTTTTTTTCCTTGTGGAGTCCTGTTTTCCTTAATTAGTCTTCATTAATTTTAAAAAGGAGATTAATTCAGTGTATGTGAGGGCTCAGCTGTGGCCTTACGAGATATCTGGAAAAGGGTAGGGTAATTGCCTGCTCTTTGTGTCTTGCTGTTTCTGAAAGGGGGAAGAAATGAAATAATAACTTCTTATATTTGATTACAGGAAGTTCTTGATGCATACACTAGATTTTGCTGCATGAATTTTCATTAACTTAATATCCACCCACATACTGAGAGTCTGGCATAGAAAGAGTTTAATATATTTCTTTATCAGGTAGCTTGAGTTATGCTTAAAGTCCCTCCAAGGATRGATTGAATCTTCCTTGCCTCTATTACCTTCAGTTTGGATTCATATTCCTGCAAGAATGTATCCAGGTGAGGCATTTACATTATGGATATATGCATTTGAATGAGCTGAAGTGTGGGTTGGCGGGTATATATATGCAGATTTAAAATCAATTGAAATTGATTCCAAGTACGTCTTGAGGACTAACTGTTTTAAGACAAATGATGCAGTTCTACCTAGAATACCCAAAGCTTATCGTCTTGATTCTGCACTCCGTTGCAGCTATATATATATTTTATTAAATGGTGAAATATCAAGTTAACCATGTAGCTTTTCATTGAATGCCTTTTTTCATCTGTATCATTATATGAAATCCTCTATATAGGGTTTTCCATAGGCATATGCTCATTACTGTAAGCTTGATTCTCATGTCATGGTAGATTTTCTATCTCCATTACACCCAAATTCTGGAATGTATGGCAAGGAACATCCAATATTGATTTATAGATGAATTAACTATCAGCTGAACTACTGTGCAGTAGAAGTGACTGAAGTGTAAATTGTGTTACAGTCTCTGTCTGCTTTCTTGATCAGATTTTTTTATTAGAGACTTTTAATTCTCTTTAATTTTATTTTGGAAGAGGGAGGGAAGCGGGAGGTTATACTTCAGTTTCTGTTTTGCCATTGGGCTCATCATACTAAAATCAAGTGGGTGATTTCAGTACAAAGCTATTTGATTATGCAACATGAAATATGTAACAGCACAATTGCTTTAAATGCATGGAATTATTTTAATTATTTCAGAGTAATTCTTGCCTTTAATGCTCCCAAATGCTAGAAAAGAATTTATGTAAATTAGGAAAATGACATTAAAAATGTTCTCATCATATATTACCTGCTTCCCGCCCTCYGACACTTTGGAGTCCATTGTCCCTTGAAATGCCTCCAGCACCAAGGAGATGGTACTGTGAACAAACTAAGAACAAGTCATAAAGTGTGAGAGGGAAAAGGCTGTACAGGAACCAATATCACCTAGTAGAGTGATAGTTCCCCTGAAGATCTGCTACATAAAGTGAGGCTGGAGATTTAGCTACTTCATGCAAGGCTGAAATTTCAGGGTGAAACCGTACAAACCAAATTTTTGTTGGAGAATAAACAAAACGACAAGGAGATTCCAATAGATTCAGTAATCCAGCTGTGATACACATCCTGGGATAAGAGTCAATTCAACACGCTCAGACAGCTGTATCTCTTCACTTTCCTCRGGAAATTCCACTCTGATCTTGAGAAATGTTTCATGGAGGGCACTTTTACCCAACAGTCATGTTCCTGTCAAAAGCTTTGATTTTGAAGAGTCAAGCTTTTCTGTTAATATTCTCCCTTTCAAACACCTGCTCCTTCAAAAACATTCTTGAATATCTTTAGTTATTAGTAGGTTTATCAGAAAATAAATGACTCCAGCTCTCAATGCAAGGATCTGCTTCCTGGAAAGGGAGTGATGTTACAGCTTGAACTCACAGGGTGTCCTGGCCATCTTTGTAGAGCTTCTTAGAGAGGATCACCAAGAAGACACAAAGTAATTTCATAAAATATATATATATGCACATATATATATATGTAGTGTTACTTCCATGACAGTGATACTATATTGTACAGCCAAACATGCTTGTGTGTTACACAAGAAACTTTTAAGCATAGCCATATATTGAATGAAAACTACCAGCCATTTCTAATTTTTGTCAACTACATAAAGCCAGAAAATTGCAGATTAGGAGCAAAATGAAAATAGGCAATACCCATGGGCACCATCATTTATTAATCTAGTACTCCTCTCATTGGCACATGTTAAAGAAATATTTATTTTAATGTCAGAAATCATTCCATCTGTTGTTATTCCAAATATTTGAAAGCCTGTGAGATTACAAACATGTATCATACATTATCAGCATTATTATTATTTCTTGTAGAGGATTGTGAAAAGGGCACTATTTCACTACAGGCTACTAAATATTGCTTTCTGTATCATAAGTCACAGTAATTTGAAATAATGCTGATATTTGGCTTTGGAGTATGTTTATTTTTTTGGGGGGGGACTAGAATTTTTATGTTGTACTTTGTAGATACTCATTTAAGAGAAGCAAAAGTAATGATCACCATTTGATTTATTTTTGCTGCAGGTGAACCCTGCAATTTAGCTCTTGTTAGCACGCAAATTAAAATTGTCTTATGTTATTTAGCTTTTTTAGATAGCATTAATGTGATTGCTTATGCACCTTCTGTGTCCCGGCCTTGAAGTGTTCATTTGAAGCTCATCAGCAATGAGCTATTTTTGGTGACAGCCACTGTAAATGCACTCTGGGGAAACTGATGTAAGAAACTGGAGCTCTTTGACGTAAATGTTTTGCTGTGTTTTATTGCAGTGCTCTGTGAATTCATCTGAATTTTAGTTAAAGATCACTATCTGCAAAATTTTTGGACTGCCACCTTGAAGTGATTTCTCACCTTGCTTCAAACAAAAAGAGACTTAGCATTTGCCAGAGACTAAGCCTCTAATGAAAAAARAACCAAAATCCCAACAAGCCTATCTTGGAAGAATATGTTTAGGGAAAGGAAAAAGAGTCACCACTTTGCACTACGAAATCCATGACATTCTTCAAGCTCTCTTTTTATTTTATTTTTTGTTTWWAAAAAAAGCACTATTTGGAGCTTGTTAAAGGCTCCCTACTGAGAGGAAATGAACTTTACTCAAGAGTCAGACATTCACCCTTCTGTTTAAGTAAACACTTTATTCATCCATTACAGTTGTTCTCTCTCTCTGTCTTTCTCCTTCTCTCCTCCTTTATTTAAAGTTTTATAGTAGAGGCCAAGACATTTGCTCATTTTGCTCTACTTCCTTTAATGTTGGTGTTCCTCCCTCGCTCCTGGCTGGGCTCCTGGYAGAATAAATGGTGCTGAGCTGTCAGGCATTTAGGCCAAAGTTAGTCAGCAGAAGCAGAAAATSATGTTTTCTAGGAAATGCTAAAATATTGAATTTTTTCCTACTTTTTTTTTTAAGTGTATTTTAAAGGTCTCACAGAAAGATTTTTTAAATAATGACCGCATTTCATTCAGTTATTTAAAAGATGAAATTTAACATATGAGCTTACTGTATAGTGTTTCYATGTCAGTTATGGTATCCTATCAA
This sequence comes from Rhea americana, assembly GCF_003343005.1. Lineage (NCBI taxonomy): Eukaryota > Metazoa > Chordata > Aves > Rheiformes > Rheidae > Rhea > Rhea americana. The sequence continues at coordinate 336,969 of NW_028186507.1, read as the reverse complement.
GTCTGCAGCCACAAATTAGGCCCTGAGAGAGTCTGACCTGCTGCAGCTTCCTCTAGATTCCCAGATGTGGGGAACTGGGTTGGTATGGGGTTCATGGGTCTYCCAGACACCTGGAACAAGAGTCTTCCTGTATTAGGGCTTCCAGACACTGATAGATGGGGTTTTGGYAGGAAAACAGTGAAAGTGCGTGGTTTCCAGCTCCCAGGCACCATGTGTGGACTGCCTTGGAACCATGCAACACCAAGAGGGCCTGCTAGCAGTGATCAAGGTGCACTGCCAGAAGCTGCAACAGACTTCCAACYTGTACTTCAATGCAAGTTTCGTGGGAAACATTATTTTCAGCAAATTAGCCTCTTCCATGAATCTGAAAAGTAATTGGGAAATTTCCCAACAACTCTAGATCAGAGGTTTCCATGGGGTTACACAGACTTGTGCTTGTCATGTTGTTTGCATGAGACTCGCATGATGTCTCCGAGCAGGGACGGGTAGATGAAAGGGTGAAAAGACTTCAGTGATGGAATATCATCAATCTGTAGAAGATAAGTGATTTTATGGAAAACAATTCAACTTCACTTAAATCACTGAAAAACTGAAAAAGGTACAAGTGATTGGAAAGCTGGGACATAGGCATTTTGAAAATATTACCTTCTGCTACATTCTCATCAGACCCAGATGGTATAGCTAATGTTTTCCAGTTTCTAGCCAAGTTAGGGGTTTAGACAGTAGCAAACTAACTGAAGTTTGAGCTGTGGGGAGAACAAATGGTAAATCATGTTGAAGAAACAGCATATTGAACATTTGGCAGGTATTCCTCTGTCTTTTTGATTATGGAATTTACCCATATTGATTTCCAAGAAAGTCATAGCTTGTGATGAAGTTAAGTATTTCTTTTCTTGGCATTGCAGAAGACCAGGAACCAAGAGGGCCTGTTTAGATGAGGAAAATATATGGGTATTTGCTTTGGGGTATGTGCTTGACCTCTTCTGTAACCAAAGCGGTGTTTATTTTGGATGTTACACTATGCTATGCCAATAGACAGAAATATATATAAYGTATCCCAAAACTGCAGCTATTTTATTTAACTAGTTTACTTAAAGGGAGTATATTATATTTACCCCCCTCCTTCATATATAGGAAAGTATTGACTTTGATGAAATTATCTTACACATTTTAAGTCCTCTTGATAGTAGAGCCTCTTCTCACTCTCTTCTATCACAATTTGGGTCAAATGTGGTTCACAAGGTAGATTTCACTGCCAGATGAATTTATCATTAGATTTGGAGTGCATAATAACCACACACTCTTTTTAAGTGCAGATGGAGGGCTTATGTTTATGACATTAAATGGTCAAAACTGCCCTCGCGGTGTTGTTAGGGGCAAATCTCTCCTTCAACACATATACATAGGTTGAGTTCTGGACTTCTCAAAGTATCCTCCTGAGTCCCAGGTCTGGGGTTCACTGCAGTTCAGACATTTCTCACAGATTGTGGAAGCCTTCAGAGGGTTGTATCACTTGTGTGCAGGACTGTGAAATTTCTGTAGTGATATCTTCAGCTCTGGTCCTGGATATGGAAGCCTTCTCTCCAATCTTCCGCCCTCTTCTGATGTCTCCCCCTCCTGTGTCTGGAAGTCTGTCTTAGCTATGTGAAGGCAACAACTGGATTTGTAGTGGTTTGACAAAGAGATTTTTCACTAGAAGGTTTTATGGTGAAACATGTGCCACAATACCCAACTCCGATATTTAATGCAAGCTTTATGCCTTTATGAAAGCTATGGTATAGATGAAAAACTTGTTCTGAAATAATTTGTATATGGTTTATAGATAAGAAAAATGTGATTCTCTGCCTCTACCTAGTCTAGAGCATGTTTGTCTTTCTCAGTCAGTTGGTAGCGGACAACTCCCATATCAATAACTGTGGGACCTTGGCCTCAGTTTATGCAGTAAGAAAACTGGATGTACTTTATTTTTTCCAGTCTACTGATCAACAATGTTTGGACACATCAAATTTCTCCAATGAGGAATTCTGAACAAAATCCTGCACCTTTTATTCAATTAAACAACCATTTTCTATGTGATTAACTTCAGATTATCTGCTTCAATACATCTACACAAAGAGCTTTCTAAACAAATGATGATTCTTCAAATCGTGTGTGCTATGAAAACATTATGTGGATGGTAACCAGAGTAATTTGGCATGTTTTCTTTATGTTTTCTTTATATGAGACCAGAAAAAAAGTCGTGCTACCATGTAATTAATTTTAAAAATTCTTAAAAAATAAACTTGAGCAAAAGGCACTTAACATGAAATAAATAACACTGTAAAACTTTAAAAGCATTCCTGGAATAACTTAAGGCCAGAAACACAAGTTGTGGAAATTACTATTTAAAAATGTATTAAAAAGTCTTAAATCACTCCTTGAATTTAAGTATTGAATTTGTACTCAAYTCTCTTTCAAAAATCTCTAAAATAATAATAATAAAAAACTTATGCCATGCCCTTTGCCTCTGATTTTATGTGTTAATAGTACTACCAGAGAATCAATTTTCTTTTAATCAAGTCCAGAGTAAACCAGCGGCCTAAACTCATTCACCATGGGGAGCATCTTGAAAGATTTTCCTAGACTTGAGGGGGAGTTATATTTCAAAAGACTTACAAAAATGTTAAGACTGCTGAGTATTAAAAGACTGGCCTGTATTGTTAGCAAAGGTTACTGTTCCCAGTCAATCAAGTTGAAGAATGTGATGTTTATGTCAGTCTCYGAAGGCCTGCACTCTGATGAGACCCCAGCACAGATTACTTGTTTGGGGAAGACCCTACTTTCCAAGCACAGGATGATGGCACAAGGTTACAGCACATCTCGTACACCATTTCTTCTCCTGTTAGCCCACGGGGATAACAGACTAGAGCCATAAAGATGTATATATTTCAAAAACGTACTTCAAACAAGGACAGACAGACAATAAGCAGTAACCTTGCCTAAGATTAATGGAGTCTGAAGTAAGCACAGTTCTGAAGCAAAAGGCCACCCCATAAACAACTAGCTCCTAAAAAATATAAAATATCTGTCCAAAAACTAGCTTGTCATCATCAGTCAAGAAGAATCCAAGAGATGTGAGGCCTTGACAGCCAGAGCCTCTTGTCCTTTGTGTTGCACACAACTGATCCTGGCCAAACCACTTGGGTACACGCATCTTGAGGCTTTTAGAGTGTGAGCAAATGGAGTCAAGAGAACGAGTGTGAGTGGATAAAATGAATTTGCCTAGAGATTTTGTAAAATAAAATCACCCTCCTCTCCTGTAATTTTGCCCTTGAGCTTTGTTACCTGAATTTCCTCCAGATAATTTCACAGCTAAGCTGGGTTTTGATGAAAAATGAAGCCAGTGTACATTAAAGAGAACACCGAATGCTTCAGCTTTATCTGCAGCAGCTTCCCTGTGCTGAGGAGAGGAGGATGTCTTGCAGCAGGACGCTCTGAAATTCTCCTTAGGTCTGAGAAGTGTGCTGTGGATCAGAGGTGGAGTGGTAAGCGCAATGAGAGAGATTGATGACTCTCTCTGAAGAGCTGTTTTAAAAGCCCCCTCCCACATACATACTCCTGGCTATATCACTCTGCACACAATTTAGGTTGTGACTCCATATAGGTAAGTAAGAATAACAGAGCCTGATTTACTGCTGTATTGCTCTAACTCTGGACTCAACTGAGTTTCACTGGTATAGAATCACAGAATCATAAAATCAGTAAGGTTGGAAGGGACCTCTGGAGATCATCTAGTCCAACCTCCCTGCTCAGCAGGGTCACCTAGAGCATGKTAGACAGGGTTGCATCCAGGCAGGCCTTGAATATCTCCAGAGAAGGAGACTCCACATAAAATTCAATAGTGAATAAATCCATAAGTGCCTACCCATGTAAGTCATTTCCCAAGAAAACATAAGCATCCTCAGTATGATCTCCTCCCTAAACAACAAAACCAGAAGAATGGATTGTGCTTATGATCTTTGTTAAACATCCTCAGACACATTTTAAACTCTCTCTTCCCAGCTACACAGATCCTACCCTACAYAATAAGTCAACTCCTGCATATGGCTATTGTCTCAAAAAGAATGATTGTAAAACTATTTTCAATATTTATCTATTTAAAGATTTCCACTCAGGAGAAAGCAAATGTAACACAGCTGCTTCTCCTAGCTGTACTCATCATACTGACTGTAAGCAGATTATGGTAATTATGATGGAAATTGCAGGAACTTGCCTTCTAATTAAAATGGAAATGGAATTTACAAAAGAAATATGTAACAAACTGTGCTTTCTCCTATAGTAAAATARAATAAAATCTGCACCATACTGCCAGATGTTATTTTACTGCTGACATTATGAACAGGAAGGGCAGGTTCCTTCCCTCTGTTCCTCAGAAATTGTCAAGCCTAACAGGAACATGCAGCTGTCCACCTGGAGGGGAGGTTGTTAGTGAAGGAGTAGTGACTTTTGGCTTTCTTTGAGGTTATGCAGCCTTTCTAATGTAGATGTGTATTAACATTGTCTAGTTGAGGAGTTGAATGGAAGGAAAGAACCACTGTTTACCTTGCATCTGAAAGGATATTTTAGGCAACTGGAGCAGTATGAGAGAAAACAGGAGCATAAGTAGGGTTTCATCACTCTAAGAGTTTCACTGAAAGARGTAAACAACMACAACAACAAAACCRCTGCTAGATTGCTGCAGCYTATATTCAGCTGYGTAAGAAGGGAAGGAACTTCCTCAGTCACAAACTCTGAGGTTCCTACTGGGACTATAGTCACTTATCACTGTAGAGTTCACTCTTGCAGCATCTTTCCTGYTTCCACAGCTTGCTGTAACTCATGCCTATCTCCCTTTATTGCTTGAAGGCACCTATTTTACTGGGCGTGAACAAAGACTTTCTTCCCTTACTGTTTCCTACTACAAGAGCAGCAGATACCTAGCTCTGACTCTGGATGATGKCCAGAGGGTCAGAGCTACTTGCCACATATGCAGGAGGCATACTGATAAAAGGGGGAACTGACATATTTCTTCTTTAGCAAAGCAGAAAAAGGAAGGAAAATTGAAGACAGGACATATAAATACTTACAAATGACCATGTTCCTATCTCTGGGCCAGATATATAATCGGGCTTTATATTGATTTGAAATCCCATATCTCTCCCCCATATGTCTCTGTCTTGATCATAGGCAGGGCTTATCGACCTGAATGCAGTGGCGTGCAAAAACACAGTTTCCTCACTCAAGCAGGTAGGTGAAAACAGCACTGCACAGAATGCTGTGGGTATAACTGAGCCAGGCTCAGTGGATAATCTTCTGTTATCCATGCTGCTCAGCAGTCAGTGGCAAGTCATTTGGCTTACTTTAGGCARGTTGTTAAACTTTGAGAAACACTTCGTAAAAGTACGATCACATCTTCAACGGAAATTGCATGTCAGTTGGACTCTTACAGACRTCTCTGCTTGCAAACATATACAAACTTCATACATAGGATACAAACATATCACACACACCCCATCTGCAGACCATCATGCCAAYCAGTGCTCAGCAGGCACCCCGGACATCTCCTATTTGTTTCACTAAAGAATATATGAAAAAAGACCCAAAGTGTACCAGAACAAAACTTTCTTTTAATTAGGAATTAAACTGAGGAGACCATACCAGATCAATACCTGGCTTGGATTCAAAGGCCCTAGATCATGCAGTGTGAGAGTGTGGTTTATCCACTCACAGACCTGTTTACCAACCTCCGCCCTAGGCTACCCTTCTGTATTGGTGTAAACTTCTTTTTAAGTTGTTACACAAATTAGATGACAAAGAGATATTGATTTTATCTGAACAAACTGAACTGTGAACTRCCTGGGATTCGTTTTTCTGACAAAATATTTTTTCTTCATGAACTCCAGATGCCTTTGAAGTCCTCCTTAGCCCCCTGCTTTGCACGCCTCCTAGGCTTGCTCTTCTGCACTGTGACTGAAATTCAACAGAAATACCCCCAGTCAGGGTAGATTACCTTCCTCCTGGCAGGGGAGATGAGACAGTAAAAATAGATTTGAACCCTCTCAGTGGAACATTTATGAGTACCCTAACCAGTAGGATAATATGTAATAGTTCAGTACAGTATCACATCCAAAAAAACACCTCTGTCTTTGTAAAAGCTGAAAATTTATGTCCCAGACACAACCATAAGACCAGTTTCTTAGCATACCATGTGAATATTTTGAATCACACCTTTAAGGTGCACAAAGGCTGCTATTAAAAAAGTCTATCCTATTAATTCGGAAATGGAAGATTTTTTTTTTCATTTGTTTTATTCTTATGAATAAGAAAAGCTTAAAAAGTTTGAAAGTAAGTATTGCATACAGGAATAAAAAAAGACCTTCAGAAGTTCTCTGAGTAGTAAATGAGATTGACCAGAAACAGTGGYATTCAACTCTTTCAATAAAGGTGTGCTGAAACAAAAGTCAAATTTCTGCAACAAAAGAGTCTTGCTGAGCCTGGCTAATTTTGTAATACTTTTTCTAAGGCAGCAAACTGTTCATGATTYCTGGTCACTCTTTGCAGAAAGCACACTGAGAATTTCAGATATCTATAGCCTGTGGCCTTGTATATCTGTATCAGAAATCACTTGCATTGCAGTCCATTGCCAGAAGTATTATATGGTTTTTGTACTTTACTCTTTCTTAGTTTCAATGGGAGACACGCACACTTTCTCCTGTGAAAAAACATTAGTGAAAACTGCTGGACATGAAAATCAGTTTACACTATGGGATGGTGTTCTATCTTTCGGTTGCAGCTGATTTTTAAATTTCAAATGTTGCTTGTAAACTTTTTCTTTTCTAAGAGAAAATTCAAGGCTCCTTGACCTTGGGGAAATGATCAGACAAAGCAAGTTTAGTAGGACTTGAGAAAAATCGATGCTAGTGTACAAGGTACTGGTAAGAACATAGCTGAGCAGGGTATACAGTTTTGGTCATTTATTTTAGAAAGATGAATTTAAACAAGAAGTTGTTCAGAGAAGGCTGTTAGGGCAGTCTCGGAAACAAAAGCTTATTAGCAGMAATTGGAAGAGCTCATCTAGCATTGCTTGGCAAAACAAAAGTGGAGAAGCTTCATCTCTATCAAGAGAGCAAGTGTCAAGGGAGGAAAAAAAACACTGAAGCGAAAAGAGCAATTTGTCCCAAGAGAAAACAGATATTAGGTATAAATACTTTTACAGTGGAAAAAAGTTACTAATAGATCAAACCTCCTTTCTCTCCACCCCGTTCCACCCTGCCCTACCTTTGCAACAGCATAGTGTGAACATTAAACTTCCCTGATTCCATGAGGGACTATGATAACATTGTGAAACATTAATTACACAAAACGAAATTATAATTATATGGTCTCCTGAAGCAGTAAGGGTCTACACTTGAAAGCTGAGCATGTTCCTTCAAGGTTCACRGTCCAAGGAAGTGAGTTGGTAGGACAACGTTCACAAGAGCATAATGCTAATCTTCAGCTTTTGTTCCACACTCCTTATTAGCAATCACTCTGAATTTATGCCCACAGTTTACATTTTAATGGTGTGTTCTATTCATCTGCTATCCACACACTCCCATGGATGACATAACCGCTCTTGCATTTGCGCWCATTATGTGTGTGCCTGAGCTACTGATATAAGACACTTTTGTGAGATATTTTGTAGGAGACTAATAACTTTTCAATGTACATTTCTCATAAAAATTAAATGGAACAGTTTCAGCCAGGAATTATACAATGAGTAAGTCAGTCTGAAACCACTCTTCTCTGTTTTCTTTCTTTCTTTTATTTTTGTTAGGAAAAATCAGCCACTARCATTATCACTTCTTGTGTTGTTAAAGTCTAGAATTAGTGTTAGCAATGAAAAATTACCTGCTCGCTTGCAAGTCTGAACGCATAGTGAATTACCCAGAGCATTCATAGCTATTCCCAATCTATAGCAAATCAAGAAAAACTTAATTGTCCTAAACTGTGGTCTTTTTTGTTGATTACCACACAACAGGGTTTACCTTAGTTCACTGCAACATGAATTAAATTATCATTTAAAATTTTTTTTTGGTAAACATTTGTTAATTAAAAAAAAAATAAAATCATATTCATATTGATTCCACCAGATTCTCACTGGAGAAAATTATTTGATTTTCTAAAACTTGTAATTTTTAGGACAAAGAAACTTGAAGATATTAAATGTATGAATCTAACCTGTTTATCTCCAATTACTTTATTGCTTAAATCTCTCAAGCTTTCTTAAAATGTTCATTAAAAAACGGATTTTATTCAGAAACTCTGTCCTCAAAATTAGAGTCCAATGGATCAATTTAGCATACAAAAAAAATGTTACCTGGAAAACTGCTTGCTTTACTGGAGAAATGTGAAAAACTATGCKACCACTAATTATGCAATTAATGCTAATTAGTAGATGGTTAATGGAGAACCAGTCAAAGCAATGTCATGTTACATAAGACTTGCTTAACCTTGTATTTTTGGCAATCATTTCCTCTCCTTCTCCTTTTCCCTTTTTTTTCTGAGTTTTTTTTTGACTTTTCATTTTTGCTTTTTAAGTTATAATACAGGCAGGTAATCAGTTAGCACAGCAGATAACAGCTTTAACTTGCTTCCATTTGCTCAGCACCTGAAGCTTCTTTAGGGAGCTTTTTTCAATGGTTGTATGTTGAAATATTAATACTTCTCTATATCCTCCACATTGATTATTCTTCTGTCTATCTGTTTCAGTAAAAGTACTTTTTAATTCTAATTTTAAATATTACCTTTTATGTTTCATGTACTACTTGAAGAAGAAAAAAGAAAAAATAATATGGACCAGCAATTGTTTTTAAATTATTAATAATAGATATTGACTTCTTATAACATCATAACATCATAATTTTGTCCACAAAGTATATAGAATGCMTGGAAATGGTAAAATTAATTCTGAAAATATGTTTCTCTCTGCTCTGTTCAAATATGGTGTGTCAAACTGAATGCTTTATAATGGAATGGTTTGATAAAAGCTTTTATAGAGCAGCTATTACTTTCTTCTTCTTCTTTTTTTACATACCACGGAGTTATGTTAGAGTTTTTTAGTAGCTGTCTGCCACTGTAAGGCTAACTTCATCAACTCAAAATCACTTTATATGCTTTTTTTTTTTAGTGTTTAATATCTCCATTTCGTGTAACACATCAGACTTTGCCTGGAAGACCTAATCCAAGTCACATCATTATAATCATTAAAATAAAAAATCTTAATACTGTTTTTCAATATTTTGAACTATCCATTATCAAAAATATGACCTTTTTACTGTAATAATGCTTCAGAAGCTCAGTTATGGACCAAAACCATATTGTGCTTGATACAATGTTAGACATTATCAACCATTAGAAAAATAAAAGAATAAAAGAAAGATAATTACTAGGAACTTGTATTTTCGCTCAGCAGCAGCATAATGGGCAATGTCTTTAAATATGAATTACTGGCTATCAGAAGAACTATAATCTCCTAAATACCCTTCCGGGAAATCTGGGACAAACAGATAATTTGCTGAGGCACGRGTGTTCCTACGTGCTCTAAAAGCTTTCTGGAAACTTTTCCTGTGATGAAAGGATGAGGCTCCTGCTAATCAAACTAGTTAAATGGCTAAGTGCTGTCGGACTATGTTTACATATTCCTGTGCAGATACCTGACACTAGCAAATGCTCTGAAGCTGCTCTTTTAGGGCTTAACATTGGGAATTTCTGAGCATATTCTGACACATGGTGAGAATCCTCAAGTCCTTTTAGTGTTGAGGAGGATGGAGTACTCACCCCTCCCAAAGCAACGGTGCTGCTCCTTGAGAACCAAGTCCTTAATCAACAAGGTTTGACTCTGCTTATGATTCACTTTAATACCCATTTTGTCAAGCATTAGAGAAGACTGTCAAATAATGCTATAAATCTCTAGCCATGAAAGACTGCTTTATTCATTTTTCTTAGATGAAATAATAGAAAATACACTTTAACTCTACTCCTTCTCTACAGGATTCTGATTTTGAAGKGCATCTCCTTTGCATTCCAAACCTGGTTGAAAGGAATACTGTAATAGAGATAATTTGAACACCAGCAGCAGTGATACTCTGTCCAGGCGGAGCCATAGGTGTGGGGTCAGCTCTACYCCACCATGTATGTGCTCAGGAAGCCACAATGTCTGTCCCCAAGCTGCATAGCATCAAACTAACTAGACTAACTATGGCTACATGAGGGGCAATCTGAACAGCAATAGAAAGATATTTGTATGAAGAATCAAAAGCCAAAATCCTCACTCTATTATTGCTATTGGAATTTTTCCACATATTTTTTGATAACCAAGGAATCACAGTGCCTTTGCGTTGCCCTTACTGCCTTCATATCTTGGATTTTGTTTTTGAAAGCCTATCAAAACAATGACCTAAATGTCTACCTCTATCCACATGAGGAAGCATTTGTCCTGTATCTTGTCAGCTCTTTCTCTCACAGAGTTAGATCAACAGCGGCATTTATACATCTCAGTGATCTGGTATCTCTTCATATGGGGTAATCAACAGCCTTCACAGCAGTGCCTGTGTTATTTACTCTATATGGCATATACAGCATGGGGCATCCACTGTTCTACAAATGTTTGGAAGAACAGAATGGTTCAGTTAGCAGAACTGTGAAATAAAGAATTCTTCTTAATCCCTGCTCTCAAAGTCTAATTATCCACCAGATCAGCAATTGGGATGTGGAGATCTTTGTACACAGGTTGTAGGGTCATCTTATCCTTTCTTGAACCACTGTTTGAAAACTGTTTTTCCCATAATGAAATAATATCATAGCTTGAAAGGGAGAAACTGCAGAGCCTCCGGAAGGTGGCCTCAAGGAGCTGGTGGGAGACATGGGCTGCTGCAGGCTCTGCCCCAAATGTATCAGCTAAGGCTGCTGCTCTCCAGCCATGCTCTCAAGAAAGGTGTGGTCTGGCTGGTCCCACTAAAGAGCATCTACATCGTAAATTTTACAAAGGTGGGGAAACAGGGAGAGGTCTGCAAGGCTCAAAATTAGAGGAACAAAGTGGCAGTGACAGAAACCTTTCTGCACCAAAACTGTCTATGGAAAGCAGAGACACTAACAAGTGTCCTTTAGCACATAAGGAAAAGGGAACACAAAATGAGAGGTAGCTGCCATATACACAGTATTGTAAGTTGGCAGGACTTTACCTGTATCAAATGCCATTTCTAAGGTGCTAACAATGTCTGGTGAAATGCCAGTCTTTTATCTTAATGCCTCAGAGTGTGAGCCCCATCTCCACAAGCTCAAGMACACAGCCTTGGTCTGGGTTCCTTTAACACTGCTAATAAGTAATGACTTTTCTTTTTCAGACTTGGTTTTATAAATAGAATTCACCTGTGAACCAGGAATATTTTTTTTTTAATTCGCTTTGGATTTTCTTTACTCTAAGATAGGAATAGAAGTAAATGATGTGGAAAGGCAGAAGGTTACATGTTAGTGGTAGAACCTGCATCCAAGCAAGACTAGGAGCAGAGGGAGGTCTGGAAATGCCCCTCACAAAATCTCCTCCTAGAAGTGTGTTCCAGTGGATAATTGTAAGACAAAAAATAACTCACTCTGGAAAACTAGCTATTGAAATGGCAGTGGTCTTGCCAGCTTTAACAATTGAATAGGTGTGGCTGTGTCGACCAAGCATGAAAAATTATTCCTTTTCACTTCATAAATATATCAGAATTCTTTCATGAGAAAATCTTAATAATATTTTTACTTGGTGTTTTGTGATTTTTGAATGTCTGATTTGCAGGCATCCAGTCCTGTGAATTTGTGTCCCTCTAACTGAATTGGTAATAGAGTCTGTAGATACTGTTAGCATATAATTTAATTTTAATCATTCACTCAAGGATAATTTCTGCTCTCATTAGATTCAAAGTCTATAATTTAAATAACTAAAGTGATTGCAACATCAGTCCCCCGGTGCAGTCTTTTAAATATTCATTTTTTTCTTTGGCCATTGAAAAAAAGAGCAAATTATCATTCAATAATTAAGGTCTGCTATGATTTTCCTGAAAAATACTTGCATAGCTGAAACATATCTTAACTAGGTTAGGGTCATGCAGCTGAAAATACATGACACAAAACATGACACACAAACAAAAACTGGGCAGAGTTCCGACTTTTTTGCATTACTTTGATTTTTASCTTGTGTCACAGTATCTCAAGGCAAACACTATGCTAGTAGATAGAAACTTTAATCTGTCTTGGAACTGGCTGTTCTCTGAGATTTCTTCTACAGGGCCTCCAAGCTCTCCTCTTACCTAGTTCTTATCTAAGAGAAMGTCTTAAATTTTCTACCACTGACTCTGGCTGAAACCTGCCTCAATGAATTGTCAAGGTGACTCAGTAGAAAAACTCCTCGATGCTGCTTTCTAAAAGCAGAATTAGCCAAAGCTGGCCTCTCTTATATTTGAACCAGAGGAAGAGAAATTGAGTTGACTGGAACATTTTCAATGAAATTTGTTTTTGTTGGAACATCCTGCCCGCTTAGCTAAAGCTTTCATGAAGACACAGTAAATCAAACTTTCCTTTTCAAGAATCCTGAGAGCAGACTTCTGTTCTGCTATCAATTTTTATTTARAAGGAGAGAAAGAGACAGAGAGAGAAGGAGAATCATGCAAAAACCTGAGCTTTTCAATCAAAAAATGAATATTACATTAAAGCACCAAAAAGTATTTAGTTTTTGTTCTGATGTAGAAACTAATCAGGAAATAAAATTGTATTCTGTCTAGTTCTGCCCTGTAGTGATGAATATAGCTGATTATGAAAACATCTAGACTGCCGTCAGGACATTTCTTTTGCTGTTAATCTCAGGATTGTTTTAATTCAGTTCTTCACCTTTGCGACCCTACTCATGCATCTGTATGCAGAACCTTGTTGCACTGTATTTTTTCCCTTTAGACTGTACTAATTTTGGTCATTTARTGAAGCTCATCAGTCTCTGCTTTGCTTACCAGATGGAGTGCCTAAGGGCTTTATATTTGGCCRTTACTTGTATTTACCATTATCCGGTCTATCACTCATTACCAGGAGAATTTACTCACAACTGAAATACGCTGGCCGTTTATTAGCTTTGCAAACAGCAAGACCCATCTCACCTCTGTGCTGTGGGCCCAGTTTTGAGAGCCCAGTGAACGCTGCCATCAGTCCTCAGATGGCTTTCCCCCTTACACCTCTGATCACATTTTACTGTATTTTCCTTCTGATCCTAACAGAACTAGAGAGCTGAATTTTGACGTTTAACTTTCGTTTCCTTTGATTTGTAATATGCTTTTAGTCCCTGTTTTATGAGTGCATTTTTTCCACCAAACAGATAATGCCAGATTTGAATTTACATAGATTAGCAGTCAGGAAGGGGTCTACTTTCACATTTTTATGACATCTCCCTTTCATTGTTATGTACTTTTTGCAAGGCCTTCCCAAATGACCTGCTGTACAGGAAATGACAGATACAGTGCAAAATGCACCTGCCAAATGATTCACAGAGCTGTAAAATGTTCTACATGCTGCAAAAAAGGTGAATGAAAGAGTGGCTGAATGATTTGGTAGATTTCTTTTTTTTTTTTGCCTTCTACTCAAAAAAGATACATAGAGGAAAAGTATAAAAATGGCATGCATATATTTTTCTCTGTATTATCTACTAATATTTTTGGATTTTATAAAAAGCTTCTTAAGTTTTATGTGGATGGAGGTGATTATATGAATACTAAGGTAAGTAAATGAATAACGAGGCTTTACTCTTGCAGCATGCAGCTGTCATACCCATTAAACAAATATTGACATGAAAAAAAATACACTCAAAGGTTTATGAGCTACTGAGTTGTATTTGTGTCCTGGTTTCGTAAGAAAATGAGGCTAAAGTACAGTCTATCTGCATGTCTGCTCATCCATCTGTCTGTCAATCCTTGCCCTAGTAGTTTATGAACCAATTAACAAAATGTTTGCAGCTATGTTTAAAAGAGGGATTTAGATATTTAAATTCTGTTAAATTTTAATTGAAAGTCAGTGTCTGGGTAAAGGATTGAAACTGAAGTGATTGCTTTGCTGAAGGAAAGGCAGGCAGGGCACTGCCRTTGTGCGTGGTGTGTCCTTGCCAGCCCGTCACAGCAGATGTGGTCCTACGTCCACCACAGCACTGCTGCTTCAGGGGAGCATGAGGGACRTGGCTGGGTGCCGACAGGAGAAAGAGGTGCAAAGAAAGGCTAATTCATTTATGGCACAGTGCTGTTTTGAATAATCAGGATATATGGCTTTTAGACAAGATGATCTAAAACTGTTGCCCGTGTTTTTTCTGCCAGAGATGAGGCCTGAATCATGAACTTTGAGCTGCTTCTTTCAGATTTTTCTTGGTTACATGTTTCTCTCAAACAGGTACTACCTCAGGGAAGTGAAACGTGATGTATCTAGTGTGGGCCTTTGTAGTCTTGGTTGCCTGAAGGTATAGGGTTTGCCAGAAAATTGACCTGGTGTTGCTGAGTAGCTTTCTAAACTTCATGATTTACATTGCACAGCTAGTCCTCAGAGCTCTACAGTATTCCCACAACACAGCATTGCTGCCAYCAGTTTGACACAGTCATCCTAAGGAAATGCAACTGGTTTCTTTGCATCAGTGGGATACCATACAGTCAGGTTCTTGTAATGCTTTGGGGCCTGTTAACTACTTAATTGTTTATCACTTCATTGTGACTATTCTGGCAACACGTTTATTCCACAATTTTTAGCTGCTGAAGTTTCCAACTACTGAGTTGCCAAAGCATTCCCTTTGCCATATATACTCCCCGATGGGGCATATGTTTCAGTTTCCTGCTTTCAAAAAGACTACAGTGCCAACCCCAAGCAAAGCAGTAAATACATTATAAATTAATTTACCTTTAAATTAATTAAGAGGAGAGACAGTCTTGATTTTTCTTTACTGAGTGGAGTGTCGCAGGGTCCTAGGGCCCTTGTCATGGGTCTTCAGTCCAGCCATCATAACTACATGATGACCCAGAACTGAAACTGCAGTAGATACTAAGCATTTTACTTTAACTGTAAGTGGTATATTTTTGTAAGAGGTATTGCAAATTTCATAAAGGAAAGGTTTTTGGTCARGGAATAGAAAAAGTATCAGAGATGGATCCTAAAAACTTTATTTCTTATATCCTCTTGCTCTTACCTATTTTTTGCTTGAATCTCATATTGACACTTTTAATGTCACTGAGGTAATTTCTATAACAATTGGGGAACAGTAGTATGTAGCAAGATGATATATAAAAATGTCAATTTTGTAGCACCATACAGCTTTCCTTTTTCTGGAATATTGGAAATGGATATGAAAAGAGGTGATAAAAATAATGATGTATAATCTTCATCTTTATAATCATGTTGAAATACACCTTAGGTGTTAAAACTACCCTTAGTTTCAGGGAAGAGTTTAAAACCTTTTTGGAATTTGGCAGCTGTGGCTCATCTCACCTGAATCCTGTAGCAGAGTGGAACCAGCTTCCCAGTTGTTAAAGAAACAGATAGCATGTAGAGGTAAAAATATTAGACTTCTCTGTAAAATATTTGATCCTACAGAAAGAAACTTAAAAGTACCTGAGCAGTAACAATAAAAATGATTGATTAAAACACTCATTTAGTGCCAAGCTATTGAGAAGAAGAAATTGATATATTTTGATTATATAATTACATTTAGAAAAACTGCAACACTGATCTCTAAGTCAGAACAAACATGTACCCACACTGACTGAAGACTGATCTGGGAGGAAGCTGAGGGTGCTCAGTTCTTTTAGAAATGTATTCTTCCAGCCAGCCTCTCCGCGCATTCAGGAAGCTCACATATTGCTGTAAATATAGAAAACTCAAAGCCCTGACATGTACATTAGAAAATCAGATCATTAATCTCAACTAAAAGTCATTATCAGAAATGGAAGAACTCCTGCTAACATTTGAAAATGTATGCAGAGTTAACAAAAGGGTTATCTTTACCATCAGAATATGAATGCAGCATAAACACTGACATTAGGATACCTAGCTAGGATGGATAAAACTGCTCATACAGACACTGAGTGCAGTGTAGAAACACTCAGGCTGTTTGTTTTGGGACCCGTGGCTATGTCCTCATCGCTAATATTTGTGGTGTCAGACTTGGGATGCAGTGACGTTGGAGGCAGCCCTGTGTGCTACATTTTCCAATATGATTAGCTGAGGCTCGGACTTTTGTGTAACCCCCAAAGCAGCTAAACTGCTCTTAGTCCCTTCCCTCAGAAAGCTCAAGAGAAATTTTCATGCCTTCTTGARTGTGATAGAAAAAGTTGTCGGGATTCAGAGGCTAAGGGCAAGAATTCCTGTCTTCTTACAATAAACTGGTGTATTGAAAGCTGGCTGTAAGTGCCTGATGGTTACTGAGACTGTTCTCAGCAACAGTATTTTAGAGAGGTGTATACAAACCGGCTGAGTGCTTGGGTATCACTGTTCTAGGAAACTACAAAAGAGGAAGCAAAGAGCAATGGCAAACATGTTGAAAAACATCGTGATTTCACTAAATTATGCAAACCTGGGCCATTCCCTCCTACATAGCCCAACATAGGCTAAATTCTGTGGGAAAGGGATGTAATGGTTCAGGAGTCTTTCAAGTGCCCTCAGTCYCCTAATGCTTGAGGAACCTTAAGAAACAGCTGAGATTTTCCTAGGAAATTGAGATATCCTCAGACTGTCCCCAGGACCAGCAGAATGCCGGGGCCCCTGTCCCAGAGGATCATGCTGAAAACTAGAGGATACCTTGTAGTGAGCTTTGGGAAATCAAGGACACTGAAGTGGGTGTTTTAGAGTGAAGTATTAATTTTGTTTTATAGCTTGAGACTAAAGTGTAATGCATTTCATAACACATGGGGGAGACTGTGGTGACTCACACCAGAAATGTGTGTTTGTGCCTAAATTACATAAACACAGTAGGATGTCCATATGGCTGAGCAGAAAGAGCTATTTAGCAACTGAMTGCGCAAACGAGGTGCCTCTAATGGCAGCCTATGCAGAGTATTGTACTGATGTGCTGCCTAATGGCTTGGCCTGATCTCCCCTACTGCAGTAGGACCAAAAGAGAGAAATAACATTCCAGTTTTTTGTTTCTTATTTCTTCCTCCAAGCTGTAGCTTTAAAAATGTTAACTTTTCCTTTAGTAACAACAATATTTTCCAGTGGCTTGACTTTTCTGCAACCTGTCCCCTGGCCAGTGGATGTGCCTTTCATTTCTGAGGCTGGGATCAGAAGGGCTGAGATCAGAAGGCTAACTTTGGTGGAGAAATCAGTGTTGGGCACTTGAGCAATTTCAGTTCTTGGGAGAAGGCTGTCTGATGCATGTTAAACTGACTCCCTTGCAAACCTAAGGTTTCTAGTCTGATTTGTGATGCATATAAAGCATCATATACTAATAGCTTATAAACATAACAAATGTAAGAATAAGGTTAGGACCATTAAATCTCATTCTTGAAGACATTACCTACTTGCCTTCCTGTCTCACGCGCTGCTGAGCCTTAGTGTTTATGTTGCGTATGGTAAGTAATTTATTTTAATGCTTCTGTTTGTTCTTTAAAATATCTGTTTAAAATAAATTATGCTTTACTATTACCGTTAAAAAATAAKCTTGAACTCAGTGAATAAGTACCGGGAGAATTTCAAGCTCCAAATAGTTCACCTTTCTTTTCCAGATGAGTAATCTTCATCTGGTGAGTCTGGCTAGATGCTAATGTTTACATATAGAAGTGMATATTCACATCCTGAGGATCTGTATTTTGTACATTTTCTTTCTGTTTAAACTACTTTTTCTTTACATAAATATTATCTCATCTCTGACTTAAATCTTCACTTCCTTACAAAATAGGGTTTGTATTAGCTTGATTTTTTTTCTATGATGTTGGGATTTCAAAGGAATTTCCTTTCAGTGTGGTGTGCCGTTCTCTGTTTGATGTCTTCTGTTTGAGCTGGACTTCTGCCCTGACTGGTAGGATGGCCAGTAAAGCACACTCAGAAAGGTCTTTGAAAAGCAAAGAATGAATTTTAACTTGTACTTTCTGACTTTCCAACTACAATAATACTTTAAAATGGAAATTTTCTGGATTTTTTATCGTTTGAACTACACCAACGTACACCAGATCACTTCCTTCACTCCTTTAAAGTCACTACGGCAAGTGCCTATGCAGAGAGTTGGCCTTGAATACGATTTGACAGGTGGAAGTGCAGAGGAGGAACCAGTCCCTTGTGAGCGATACGCTGTCAGCAAAGAGATTTTGAAGCAATTTTTCTGGTGCCTTGGTGGTTCAGCCATAAGTACGTTGTGGAGGAATTAAAAGATAGTTATATTTGTATTATCTAAGTGACATTAATAATGTCAGAAAAAATGGCTGCTTCAGGTGCAGGGAGCCTTGGGTTACCATTCAGTGTTTTTCATGGGTTGGGACTTTCTCCCTAGGGACAGGGCAGCTATGTAGTGCATCTCACTGTAGAAACCTGTGAGTTGCCAAAACAGTCCAATTTATTTACTGTATGAAATAAGGAATCCAAAATCATTCTACTTGATAATCTGGACTACATTTTACTTTTCATGAAAAAGTCCTGTTAAATATTGCTGAATAGCATTTCCTCTTCAGTTTTTTGTAAGTATATTTGGAAACTTGCCATTGATCTGGCAATTTCCAGCTAATAAAAGGCTTTTTTYCCCCCATCATTTGGGACTAGAAGAGTTTATATTTTATGTTAATAAAATATTTGTACTTTCCTAAATACCAGGCTTGTATTCATAAAGATTAAACATGAAAACACTTTCAGGTAGGTGTAAGTCTAGGTTTCAATTCACTGTAAATAACTGAAGTGTTGAGTTTGGCTATACAACACAGACAGAGAAGGAGTTTAGTGGCCAAATTTAGGCGCATGGCAGAATAATGTGAGAAGTCTTGCTGAGCGTGGTATTTTTCTATCGAATATGAGTAGTCACTGATAATATCTTGAATAACCTGGCAATTAGTGAAAATAACTCTAGTATTTCAGATATGCCATTTTTTCACAGGGGAAGATCTGCACACCACAACTACACCCTAGTGAATAGCTGCATATGACACAATGTTGAAAATGGGATTCCAGGTTCTTCCTAACTTGAACTTAGTGACTGCTGCAGGCCCCTTCCAGAGCATTTGAGACATAATATCTAGAACAGTGCTTTCCAGCTGTTTTTTGGCCAAGATTGACTTAAGGTTGCTGGTCACTACTGTATACCCCAGCCCCTCACTTGTCTTTTGTGTCCTAGTACTTTGAAGGACCCATTTCCTGGACCTAGTCCCCTCACCCATGACACACACATTTTATTCTGGCAACACCATTACTTTCTTCTTGTTCCCACTGTTGCCAGGGGCTGACAGTRCTAGCATTTGGGCAAGTTAATAAGCCTGGCTGGATGTACCCAGCTCCATTCAGATCCACTGGGAWGTCTTGTTACTGTATTTCCAAAGCTTTTACACTTCCAGGGCATGGAATGCAGCTGAGTTTATTATTAGCTTGGACTATGCCATGCCTTACCTGTAATGTGTCTATTCTCCTTTCCAGGTGTGAATGAACCTCTGGAATGCAGAGGAAAACAATGATGGGATTAACACAATACTTCCTTAGCTTCACTGGTCTCCTCTCTGCATATAGATACCCTCACTGAAGCCTTTGCAAAGAAAGTTATCCGTGTTCTCCATTGCATCTCTCCTTGATTAGTCAGTCATGGACATCTATAAAGTATCTGTGCAAAAAAGTCCTGCACTGAGAAATTAGTATCTCAAAGACACTGGGGAGTGTACTTGTTAAATCGTGGATAACAGCACAAGATGGAGGACCAGATTATACGCACATCTCTATGCTTCTGATGTTATTGAAAGAATTATTAGTTTCTGTGCATACCTGCTATACTGCAGAAGGAGCTTACTATGCTTTTTATTTAATGCTTGTCRATACTGCTCCAAAGGGATTGCACTGAAGGTATGAAGCATTAGATAATACAAATTATTATAGCTGTGCTCCTCTTCAGAGAGCAGCTTCAATTTATACTATCAGAAGATCTGTCATCTGAGGATATTGGCTGGTGTACAGTCTGTAGTTTATAAAGCCTGAATGAAGAAAGATGTCTAGAAGAAAGACTTCAAGGATTGGGGTAGAATTTACAATATTCTCTGTGTCAGTCTAGTTTCAGTCAGTGCAACAACAGCCTKTACTAAATTAAGGGAAATATCAAAGAGAACGATGCATCTGAAACTATCACTGAGAAAATTTACTACCTACCTTTGCGCTCTGATTAAGAGAACCTGCAATGCTAGGATGTYCCCTGGTTACTGTAGACAACTCAGCCATGTGCTGATAGCCAGGTTGCTGTTTCCACCTAGAACATAGGTGGTTGAAGTGACACTGATTCTTATTTTCTGTGCAAGGAGATTGGGGACACTTGGTTGAGAAGCATGAAAATTAGATCCCAGTTCAGCACTGAAGAAGAGAAAAGTGGTAAACCTAGAGCTGAAGTCCTAAGATCTTGCAGTACTCTAGCAGGAACCATCTCCTGCTCCTCCAAATAAGGCTTGCTCAGTTTAACCAGGGAAATAAGTGCTGGGGGGAATGAGAAAGAGAAGAGATGATGAATGTGGGGCTCTAGTATCTATTCTGTAATTTTTAATGCATTTTATACTTGATAGCCATTGGRAAAAAAAGAAAAAAACATAAATGCTGGGGAGGGCAGCAACAATTTCCATATAAGAGCCCATTCACTGAGGTACCAAATCATATTTCTACTGCAACCTCCTCTCTGTTTTTTGATTCTTCTGTGTTCTTGTCTACGGGATAGTGCAGCCGCAATGAAGAAGGGTAGAAAGATCTCCCTTTGTTTGACACATCACTGGGCAATTAGGTACTCTCTTGCAAACCAGCTGGGGTGGTACTAAGTGCTGTGTTATGCCTGGGTCYATTACGTGTCACCCCTCCAGTGTTGCTTGCTTTAAATGATACTGAATCCTSTGCTTTCAGAATCAGCACTCAGAATATATCAAATATTTTGGGAGGTTCAAGCGATGAAAAGGTAAGAATCACTTAGTTCATGAATCCCAAAACTTTGATCAGGATATAGTTTTCATCAGCATAAGCAACATCTTTTGGCATGTACAAAAGCACAGTTTCTACAGGCATAAGGCAGTTTGAATTYGAAAATGTAGATACGTGTATTGTTTCAAGCACGTGGAAGAGCTAAGTAGAAATTTAGGACTTGCTTTTTTCTGACTTTAGATGTCTAGGTGCACAGAGTCACATAAACAGTATTTTGCATCCTGTGCCTGTGGGAACTTTATATTAAAAAAAGTTGACATGATTTAAAGAGTTCTCCACCTGCTGTGAATCATGTTTGCTACTCAATTCTCAAGCTGCCCACAAGATGGAAAAGTAGTTAACAACTTTCTATAGTAAATAAACAAGCATTACTTGTTATTATTCAGTATGTATGCAAATAGTAGGAAACCTAGTTTTTGGAAAACTAGTAAGCACAGACAATTTCAGATGAGCTTCTGAAATTAATAATTGTAGATTTAGAAAATTACACCCGAAGAGGTAATAGCTCAGAGAATTCTCAGTACTGACTGTACTTTGTATGGTATTCTCATTTCTTACTTGCTTCTGAGATCTTAATCTTTAGAACTGGATAAGAAATGAGACAGCCATTTGTTTAAGGTGTTTTATTAAGGCAATATTAAAAGGGACAGGAACTAGAAAGATAGCATTTTAGACTTCTAGATTAAAAGTAKTTAAGGGTATTCTTGAATAACATCTTTTATGATTACAAGTAGGAACCATAATGAGGTGATTCAATTATCTTGGTTTTGATTAGGTAGTCATATCAACCTCATATATTATTTGCCATATACTTTAGAGACCAAAAGCCTCTTTCTGGGAACAAAATATTTTTTATATTTTTGTACTATTTTTAGGATTTTAAAGGTGACAAAATACTTAAAAATAGGTACTACTATATACTATAGTGTATATATGTGTGTATATATTTAAATACATATTCATATGTACACACTACAAACTATAAACTACTCATGTATGGATTAAAAAAGTATTTCTTAAAA
Source organism: Rhea americana (assembly GCF_003343005.1). Classification (NCBI taxonomy): domain Eukaryota; kingdom Metazoa; phylum Chordata; class Aves; order Rheiformes; family Rheidae; genus Rhea; species Rhea americana. Next base: position 314,761 of record NW_028186507.1, on the reverse strand, counting down.
CTCTTAYATATTCTCTGGCACGGAAAAAATCTGTGTTGGTTCCTATTAATGATCCTAGAATGCAGAACAAAGCGACTAAAACTGAATAAAAGAATAACATTGCACAGGRAAAGACATGCAAAAGGAAAATGTTTATATTTCCTCTAAGCATTAGGATATATGTATAACATATATAGATTAAAAAATAAACTAATGATGGAATTGATGTATAAGCAAAGAGAAACTATCTGAAAAATTACAGCTAAAGCACAAATCAGAGTAAATTCAAATGATGCTAAAAAAAAAGTACAGAGAAAACTTTCTGTCTTTCCTTTTTCCCTCTCCTCTCCTTTTCATTTAGATACATACTGTGGATCCTTTACAATTCTATGTTTCTGATTTTTCTAGCGAATTTCTAGTGAATGTAGAAATACAGCTAGAAATGACTTTCCATCCAGATTCTGACACAGCCCATGTTTATTTTTAAAGTATCTCCAATACACACTGCCAGTGGGAAGAAATTAATCATTCAGATCACATTGTGCAGCTCAGCTAGTCACTGAAGTGAGAGGCAAGGACTTCACTGGGAAGAAGTTTATTATTTATATAGCACCGCAGGTGTACATGATGTTATGCACTAAATCAGTGGCACTAGCCGAATGATAGGGGCCTTGCTTCAAAGGGCCTCTAAGGCCATATCCAAATGCAGGYGGGTTCAGGGAAGGAAAAATTCACCAGTCTTGCCCTGGAATGKTAGGAAATCTCCCTCTGGGGCAGTGGAGAAGGCAGCATAGAGGGCATCTCTGAGTGCTGCTCCAAGGCAAGGTGCCAACCAGTGAGATAAGCCCAAATAAGCCTCCTGCTGCTGCTTTTGAGGAATGAGATTTCACATCTGAGATAAAATCTAAGGGGAGGATTTGCACAGGCATCAGATTATCCCCTGTGGCTACTCCTAGTCCAGTATTAATTTACTTAAACCATGACTGCAGTCCACCTTGAAATGTGGGTTAAAAATGTGCCTCTACAGTGAGACAAGGGAGTTACTAAAAGCTAAACAAATGTCATAATGTCAGTAAAAGCCATGCTGTTAATGATAGAGTGAGGAACTTGCTAGCAAGAGTGAGATCAGTACAGCTTTGCTCAAAGAATGGCTTGAGCCACACAAACACTTCCCACAAATCCCCCCAGTCTCTAGGGATGGTGATACCTGTTTTATCCTTCATCATTTGTATAAGTTCCTCTCATTTAGAAAATTGTGATGTGACACAGATGTAGCTTCTTGCCATGAATGTGGAGAGTATTTTCTTTATCTGAAAATTTTCCTTAAACCAAGTGCTTCTGGGTTTGTACAAATACTGTTGATTGCCTGATACTACCAGCACTTCATGATGATATGACTGAGGCAGAGGTAACTGGTAAAGATTTAATGACAGAAGTCCCTGTATTAGTATGGTGTGTGCAGGTCTATACAGTTTAGCTGTCTTATATTCCATCTGTAATCATTTAAATTAGTCTTTCAAGTCAATAATAGAGAAAATTCAACAGGTTGTGCCTGTTGGCTATTTTGGTCTACGAAGCCAAAAATACCTGTCTTTTAAACGTGACTTGATGGCTGATTCTCTGTGAGGTCTCTAGTAAATGACTTTTAGAGATGTTTAGCCACCTAAAATCTTCAGAAGTCTGACTACGTGTATTGAATTTGCAGAAGTAGTCTCCTTCTGCCAAACATTGTGATCTGTATCTAGTGCCTTAAGCAAGCCAGTATGCAGCAATATGCTGTGCTGCTATTCCTCAGGCCATTGCAACAGGCTGTTAGCAATTTCATTTTCAATACATTTTATCCACTGCTTATAATGGTCAATATATGTGTACACAGATGATTTTAGAAGGGCTGATGAGCAACAACTTCCACTCAGGTTCTGGAACAACTACAGGTTCTTGTACTTTTTATATCAGACTATATTGCTTCCTGGGCAAGATAATTCAGCCACTGTGAAAGTATATTTTTCACAGCTTTTTATTTCTTCATGCTAAGAAAATAAGAATACCTCATCTGTCTTACAGATGTGCTTCAGGGATTAGTTAGATGCTGTACAGAAAGACTTCTGAAAGCCTTTCTCAATAGTAGTGTTGGAAGTGTTGTCACACAGTGGCTACACTGATAGTTTAATTGGTCATAAATGTCTGTAATCTGTGATAATTTAGCATGGTGATGATACCCTTCCCTGTTATTTATCATATTTATCCTAAGCACTACTTACCACTCCAGGCATGTTCTGTAACTGTGGTAGGTTTCCCGCTACTCRTAGGTGATATCCCACATTCACTGAATGCTGAATTTTTCATGACATCCACTGTACTTAGTTACAAGATTCTTATAAAGTTGCTTCAATTTACTGCAGCTACTGTAACTGCTAAGCTTTCAATTTTCAGAAAGTGATTTGTTTGGGACTAAGTGGAAGACTCTTAAATTATCAGTCCCTGTATGAAGCACAATTTTCATTTCTTTCACATGACAAAAAAAACCCAGAAAGTATACCATTATTTTCCTTTAAATATACCTTTGAAAAGTCAAGCAGCTTGAGATCGCTGTAGTATTATGCCATGTTGTGGGCAAATGAGCAAGCATCTAGTTTCTCTCTCAATGAMGAAAGTATTTTTATAACAATCAGATTTTACAGAGGAAACATAATTAGAGACTTGTCATCTATTGTGCAGTGCTGAAAGCTGCCATTACTTGAATATTTACAGTTCTGTAAATGAGCTGCAAAAATCTATGGACAATAGAGTATAGTAAGTATATTATCCTGTTGATTATGAACATTTAAGAAAACAATTACTTGGACTCCATAGTGAGTCCTTAATAATCTAGGCTTTTGCTCACAAGCAGAATTAAACGGATGGAGGAGAGAAGGAGTGTCCAGGTAGGGACTTTGGCACATTCTGGCAGCTCACTTTTCTGTTAGGATCTACTATATTTTGCAAGTTCAAGTCCTTGTCAACTMTTTCTGCTGCCAAGTTATTTAATTCTTTATGTTCAAAACAACAGTCTACTCTGCTACATTACCATTGTAGATTTGCAACTCTTTTGAGTTCAGAGGAATGATTCCCATACCATATATTATGGAAATAATGCTGAGGTCAGCACTTAGATTTGCCAGCAACCTGTATTTTAATAATATTTTTAAATTTACCAGCTATTGGGAAAATGTTGTATGTGCTTGAAGTTTGGAGGAAGGGTGGGAAGGCAGTCACATCTGTTACTTAAGCAGAAGCAAGACACACTGATTAGCTCTGCCTCGACTCTGTCAAGAACCACTTTAGCTCCCGTTGCATTCCTACTAGCAGTAAACCTGCTACTCTAGTAGAGGTAACATACAACCAGCTGGCTGCTCTCCAAGTTCCCGTAGGAGATAGAATTTTGCCATAGTGGGAGGCCATAGCTCCCTTTGAGCTGCTGCAGGAGTGGTTGTTTTGGTGTCATATGCTCGCTCTTCACCAGAGGCTGAACAGGTGCAACACAAGGGCTCATGAATATAYGCCAGTGAGGCACAAATACATGCCAATGAGGCATATATTCATGATCCTGTAAGGGGCTTATTCATTTGAACTTGGGAGGAGATTTCAGCAGTAAATACTGCTATTCTAGAAGTAATAAAGTATGGAAGATAAGTYTTGCAGCATCAAACTGCACATACATATTCCGCCTGTGGGGCTGTGGAAAAAGAAAGATGTAAGACAATGTTCCCAGAAGARAAGTTGTTACTCACTGCTCTACTACATGTGTAAGTGGCCACTAAAGACTGTAACCTTACTGGCAGTGCAGAGCTTAAAGAACAAAGCACAAAGTGCTTTTGCAGCAAATCAATATCTGCACCATGATTAGTTCAGCACGACTAGAGGAGAGCCCTGACACCATCTTCCAACTGCCAAGAGCACATTTACTCTTCTGCAACAGAATTTCCAAGCTGCACAAATATGTTCAGCAAAGTCTGGGGCAAAATTGTTTGCCATCYCCATCAATCTGAAATCAGTTAGATGTGTTTTTGTAAAGTGAAGCTGCTCATTATCATTTYCACTGGTGGAGACTGACAATGTGTGACAGTTTGTTGTGATGAAGAGATATAATTTGGAGAGAAACCAAGGCTGGAATAAATTTCAAGTAAGCACTAGAAACATGAAAAAGCCTTTGAATAATAGTCAAGACCTAACATTGGAGAGTACGAAAAATTTTTCTTCTCTATTTCAGCATCTAAAAAGCATATCACTGTTTACATTTCTGGAGGAGAATGTAAACTTTGTTTCTCTGCTGAAGATTTGTGCTAAGTAGTTCAAGCATTAAACAGTTCATTACAGCTTATCTTTTGGTAGTGCCTGGTAGCACAGGTTGTGTTGCTCTTTTGTGCCTTTGTTTTCCTTAAAATYGTCCTTTGAATAAACATATCATCACGATCCAGTGCTTTGTGTTGTAAAACAGCACAGCTCCCAAGGCTCCCAGGTTCTTCCAAATATGCTTCAGAAATGACTGAGGAAGCTTCGTGTGTGTAACATGCAAGTCCAGAGCCTCGTGTTGTCCTGACAATTTGTGTAGGGACCATTATATTAACTTTTTATTTTAAAAGATTGCCTCTTGCCTGCTAGAGACCAATCACTAGAACTTTCTGATGTTTGTTGTATCATAACTAATATTTTATTTTAATTTTATTTGTACATTAATCTTTTTATTTTACATCAATTTGCCTTACTTAGTATTTTTGTTTAGTCAGCCAAAATGCTGGAAGTTTTCACTTTCACAGTTTTCAGAAGGTAAAGGACACTTCAAATYTTTGATACTTCTTTCAGAGCTTTGCATTGCCCTGATGCTTTGCTCTCTGACCTYCTGTGACACCTCCATTCCACTGAAATAATGTCAGCACCGCATGTGAAGCTTGTGTCTGTCTTCATGAATTTGTAATTCAGTCCTGRAAGAGGTCAGAATAGCACTGTATCTCAGAGCTGTCTGTCATCTGGGTAGTCCTGAGAAGAGATACCTGCCAGATGCAGTCCTGAGAATGGATTTTGAGCAAGTAAGAATTCCCATTTTAGTTAATGTAACCTTAAATTGCCCCTAAAACCCCTTTACCTTTCTGGAAAGTGATGGTGCAGCCATTTTTTGAAGGTTCCTAGGCRGTTTTGTCTGCTTGATGTTGGCCATGTGTCATTACTGCAGAACGCATAGGCTATTTGGAGCAACTAGTGTTGGCACAGGAAACCTAGTTTCATCCTCATTGGCACAAGAATGTATTTAAATGAATGCTAAAGCTCACAACATTCAAGATGAGATCATCTACGACATTCAGTTCTTTGCCCTAAATTAGGCCTTGAATCAATTCCTGAGGATAATAGGGGTAATTGAATTTAGACCCAAAGCCWTTGACCCAGTCTCAGGCCCACCCAGGATTTTATGGCAATCACTTGGTCATGGTAGTTCTAATAACATTTCTGTCTGTTGAATCAGAATGTATGCAATGAATTCATAGGTTTGAACACGGCTTTTTGGAGGTGTTAACATTCCCTTCAAGACCCTTTGCTCAGCCTGCAGTGTTAAAATTTGTATAAAACTAAGAGCTGGCATGAAGAAAGGAAGATGGGAACATTTTAGATAGAGAAAAATACATTTTCGAAAGGATATGCCATTAGGTTTTTGAATAAAACATCTAGTTAGGATCCAGCAGCTTAATCACATTCCCTGGAATGTTTCAAAAATAGCTGAGGTCTTCAGCCCCAGTTTATCACAYCTAATTAATCCCATTCCATTTAACCCAGTTAGGAGCTTAGTCATCCTAAGTTTTCTGCAAAGTCAACAGAGAAAGAAAAAGAGATAAAGAATTGGGGGGAGGGGGCAGGGGAAGGAAACACACAGAGAAAGAATAAGACTTTCCAAGAGTGATTCAGCTCACCTTAAATGACCCTAATAAATTCATAGCCCCAAGTCCCTTTGGGATACAAATGTTTAGGGTTAACTTATAATAAMTATTCCGTTTAAAATCACTCACACTACTGACAACTTCATGCAAGAATATCAGAGTGTTGCCTCTGTTTTCTGAGAGTGGACCTGGTTTTATATTGTCAAATCAAGCAATAGCAGCTCTGCCTCATTTTGAATTAAAGACATAATCCTACATTAATTTAGGCTTACATTCAAAGGTATTTAAATGGTTCATTCCTATCGAAATCGATAACTTTTAGTTACTTTGTGAATAACAAGTTCTATAAAAGGAGTCTTTATTTGATGACCTATTAAATTGAATACACATATAGGATATTGTATGAATAATAAAAAGTCTTAGTTCTGTCATTTGTATCCTTCCTCTGTGATCATAAATCAAATATAATCAGCACAAACATGTTTCTTGCCCTTCCACATCCTATTAGAGAAAGGGCTATTGCTCTGAATAATGCCAGCTGGACAATCATATTATCGTCGTACAATATATTTCACCTTGAAAAGGCACTCATGAAAGCCTTGGCATATCATTTGGATTCAGGCGAATTACCATTCAGTTCCAGCTAGACATGCTGTCTGGCATCTATTGGATTTTTAGTTGCTTTATTCAGCATTAGTATAACTTCTTGATGATTTATTATTTCTTGATGAATCTCCCTACTTTTCTGGTTGTAGAGATCACCAGCAAAACCTGTGCCTGTTAGATACCTTTTACTTGAACAACCTAAGGAAGAAATGACATAATGGGGAATTTCCCCTTCCTCTCAGGATGTAAAGCTCTTTACCTTCAGGAATTTTAATGAGAAAGGAGGAACGATGATTTTTGCAAACTGAAGAGAAAAATATTTGCCATTCATTTTCTTACATAGCAAAAATGTTTCTTCTTATGCCTAGTTATAAACAGAAGAATAACAAAAAGAAAAAAAAAAAGCAAGGAGAAAAGTCATCCTAATGAATCAAAAAGCTATTTCTCTCCTTTGTTTTTCCTGTCCAAGGTCAATAACTCTCCTCAGGAAGCAAATCACTCTGTAGAAACAGTATTTTACTAGCACTGTGCATATCTTCTTTTTCAAGCTTCATAACTCTCCTGCTCGTATAATTCCTGTTAAATTGCCTCACACATATCTTCATTGCTTTACTTCAGTGCCACTGGGAAAAAAAAARRAAAAAAAAAAGAATGAAAAAAARGAAAAAGAAAAACTTCTTCTGAGCTGCAGCTGGGAGAGATGCAAGGAAAAGCAGAAAGAGCTTTATGATTTTTTTCATTCCACCAGTCACAAAAAATCCTAGAGATGGAAAAAAAAATCAGTTTTATTCCAGAATTAGAACAAGGCTTTAAAACCACATCTCTTTATGCTGCAAGATCAGGAGGGGTGGAATGCAGYTGGCTGCATCCGTTCTATGATTTCGTTTGAATAATTGCAGCTGTTTAATTGTAGCTTCTGTTCCCCATTTCTACACTGTGAATTTCCTGCAAAATTCTTAGACAAAAAGGAGTCCTATTAATTTTTGATTTAAACATGGGTTTATTCAAATATCTACCAAAAGCCCATTCTCCCTTTCAATCATTCATTTAATTCTAATTTAGTGGTTCTTAAATATTCATTATGATCATAATGGTAATTTCTTATGTTTGTTCCAGTCAGATAATAAAAATTGACTTTTTATGGCATTTTAATGACCTAAAAATTACCTAATAATGACTAAATGTTGTCTTCTTTGCACTCTCTGCCCCCATCCATGAGTACTGGCTAGTCAAGAAAAAAAGTCATTTTATTTTCATTTTATTGATATGTGTGTCTTTCCAAAAGATTATTTTTCTTTAAGGTTCTGGGCTGCCAAAGTGGTATTTAGATTCCTATACCTATTAGTAAATCTCCACTCCACAGTGACTGTATATATCATTTTGCCTTAACTAGGACGTTAACCTCCAGTCCTGTCGTATATATTCAGCAGCTTCACCTACTTAATCAAAGACAGCTTAACTACTTAGTAGGAACAGTGACAAATGTGTCTGTTCTGAAAAATCGCTTCCTTTGACAACAGAAAATGTCTGAGTTGCAATATAAAAATTTAGTAAAGATGAGTAATTTAGATGGTATCTGACTTTATTGCAAGAGCCACCCTAACTTTTCCAAAGTCCTTTGTGAAGGAACTTCAAGCTTTATCTTAACCTAAATATACTCCTGGAACAAGAAATCTTGTGTCATATAGGCATGTTCATTTGTACATTTTTACATACAGTTAAGGCTTTTTGCAGCCGTGCTGTAATAAAAAGTGACATTATGTAAAAAGGAATGAATAGAATTAACAATTTAACCCCCCTGCGTACTATCCTAGTGCTATAAAGTGACCTTAAAATAGTTAAGATTCAAATGTGGTATTTCAYGTGAAAACGGACAGAATTTTTCTTTACTCTCTTAGCTTTTGTATTGACATAAGTTATATTTCAGAACTCAATGGTGTTTGCAGTGATTATTATTCTAAATAGGAGTAGCTAATTTGTCTTTTAATCTCTTGTAGCGATATGACTGAATAGAAGAAGCAATGGGGTGTAGGTTTCATATGTTTTATTATTTTCATTTGTTTACTTTCAACACCTTCCTAAGACAAGACTGCATGCAGAGAGCAGACACAAATCAGCTTTTCAATAGAATGGAAAGTTTCAAAAATTTGAACATTTGTTGTTTCAAAACAGAAAGAAGAGTTGATTTTCAAAACTTCTCATGATGAGAATTCTGATATTCTTACAAAATCTAAATTTTACAGTTGAAAATGTGTTTCAATTTTTAGATTATCAAGTACAAAATGTTCTACATCCATAATAAATATAGCATTATAATAATTTTGTTATGTAGATATTGCATCATTGTAAAAATAATCACATAAAATATTTTTCTATTTTAATTTATGAAAATATTTTTGAAATTGATACATTTCAATGATCTCTTTTAAATTCAATAAAACAAGCTTTTTGGAAGAAAATTGTTTTGTTGAAGAAGCTTTATGCATCTCTTCCTGAAATTAACACGTGCTAGTTATGTAGCTTCCTCCAGTATTTTCATCTTAGCTATTGGCAGTGCATTCAGGACTTTCACAAAAAGTTTGGATTTCATCAGTAAGTTCCCTTTGTAATTTTTTGCTTTGTATTGAACAACCTCCTATGTGTCAGGACAAGGAGCCTAAAATCACAAGCCTTGATGTGCTGTGGATTATTGTGAGAAGTGGTAAAGAAACCGGGAAGATACATACAGCATCCTGATTTTACGTCTTCCCTGTCTCTCTCCCAGACTAGTTTTTGGGCAGAATATCCTGAACTCGTGCATACAGCGATCGAATCTAAAATGTTCACTGTGGAAGGAAGCTGGCATGCAAACCTAATGCCCTCGCTACGCTATTGCAACCCAGGCTTCATTTCCAAGGTCATTGCGGCAGAAGCTACGCGCACACGTACACACACACACACACACACAGAGGAAAGGAGGGTAAGAGCAAAGCTTGCTGCAGCAAATCCAGTTCCTGCTCTTTCTGATCCATGAAGTAGTGGTGCATCATAGTTCTGTTAAAGTTTTCCAGTGAGGAGAGTATTTTGCCAGCCCTTGGTCAGGAACAAAAAAGAGTAAAACTAGAGAGATTAAATAGGACAACTTCAATTTATCAGTGGTTGCTAGGGCATCTATGGGCACTTTTAGTTGCTTGGCATAGTACACCCCAAGTAGTTTTCAATTGCTTAAATCTGGATGAGGGAAAAATTACAACCAAGAATTTCAGATCCATAACATCAGTGAAAAASCATCTCCGAATCCCTTTGGGGGTCTATAGTATGCCAAGCACTTTTTGGTGATACTGCATTCATCTTGGGAGAGCGCCTTATCTCAATTTTAACAGGATTTTTAAAGGTGCAAAATGTCCTTTGGAATTTATGTCTTTTGTTCAATTTTATTAGAATTTCTTTAATAAAGAACATTTTTTTCTGCCTGTCTCACATTCAAAAGAGCTCATCYTGCTGCTGTTGAAATATTATATTTAAATAGTATTCACATGGACTTAAACCAATGCTACATTTCAGAAGAAAAGATGAAGATTAAAGACTGAAATGAGTTAATATAAAAGTAAAACATTTGCAGGAAAGATGAAATAACTTTTCTACACAGTATGAGATTTCTTTTTTGGAAGCCTACAATGTTAGAAGAAGATTAACAATGTGCTTGTTACTTGAAACACATTTCTCATAAAACACATTTTTCATAAAACATAATGGTAAGGCTGAGATCACAGCAAACTATCAGCTTCAGARGCAGACTTGGATCAGTCAATTACATCTCCTTGTTGCATCCCCCAAAGTCTTGTAATATATGGAACTGCGGGTGGAAAAATAGAATATAGTCTAACAGAGCCTAGAGATACAACCACCTGCCTTAGCTCATGGCTCCTCCAGTTCTCTCTCCCTCCCCCGCATCAGGCAGAGTCTCATTCAGCTGGAGTTTGTCCAAATTTGTCCATCAGTAATTCTATGGTCAATTTATTATCCTAATTGAAAGCAGGTTTAACCCAAGAAAATAGGGAAAGAACTGGGAGGAAGAAAAGCATAATAAACAAATACAATAAAAAAAATCAGAGAGATTGTTTCTAATGCAACATATTCACTGTTTTGTGAAGAATTAGATTGCCTCCCATAATAGAAATCCTTAACAGAAACCTGTATTTATTCTCAGTCTATATTTTACCACTGTTAGGGTTGTATCCTATATCAAAAGGTTTTCCTTTCATCTCTGTCAGATGCTGAAGTCAAAGATCCCAAGATTCGAAGTACTGTCTTTGTGGTATTAATAGGATCCTTAGACTGGAGGGCTTTAAATATACTCCTTCCAGGAAATGTGTCTCGGTGGACCCAGATCTCACTGCTATCTAGAGGACACTCAAGGAGGTGAGTTCCAGATTTTTGCTCTGTTCATCAATTTATGAATGTGCCCAAAAGAGGAAAACCTGCTATAAGAACTATATTAATACATATGTGCTAACACACTTTCAGTACTTAATATAAACAATAACTCAATTTTAAACAAGGGCAAAGTGAGCAGTGAGCAAGGTACAGACTGTGTCCACATGAACACACCGTGCAGCCCAGGAGGAGCAGATGTGCAGGCGAGGCAGCTGGCACTGCACCTCATAGAGCCACGTAGTTGTCCTGGCATGGGGTTTCCTTCATGCTGACCCCACTTYGGCCAAGCGTCCTGCGCTCCCGTTCGTGGCTGGAGCACACTGGGTGGTGACCCCTTGGGTGCATCCCCTAGTTTTGTCCAGACGGAGTCCCGATCAAGCGTGCAAAGATCATCCTGCAGTGTGAATCAAAGCACAGTAAGTGGGGACAAATGGAGAGTCCTCTGAAAAGCAGTTTCAAATTTTGCTAAAAACACTCTCAAAATCTACTGCAGCAATAAATAAGATTTGTTTACCAAAACAGCAGACAGGCACATTACATTAAAAACATGCCTCYGCTGTGAGACTTTTTGTACCAAACTAACTACAATATTTAATTTCAGAGGAGATCTACATTTTTATTCTGGCTACAGCATAGCTTAAGCAGCTTTAACTTGAGCTGACAAGCCCAGTCTAAAYTGCTAGGTATGCTCATAGCAACCCCTTGAATATATTATATTAATTTCTTGATGTTTTGACACCAGGGAGGAGGCTTCCTCTCTTGGAGTTATTCCTTTCTTTAAAATGTTGAATGTCATWATCTGGTCAATGCCCTCTCTGCTAGAGCTGGATAAAGGGGAATGACTTTTAGTTTCTTTGTAAAATGCATARTCTTAAAATATACTCCATCTTCTCTTTGGTTTGTTGGAATATTTTCTGGCACATGCAGACACATGAGTCTAATCCAGTTACCACAGAAGTTAATGACAACTGATTTCAATAGGAACAGCTTCAGGTTTTGGTTTTGAATATTTAAGAAAGAAGTAAAATTTCCTTCTTTGATATAAAACCTCAGGGATTCCTTCTCTCCCTCCCTCCCTCCCTTTCTCCATAGCTARGCAGATTTCCTGTAGTCCATGTCTTTTCTTCAAACACTCAGTACATCAGATATGAGAGATGACACTCTTTTTATACAATTCAGCATCTATAGGATTTTAGTATCAGTTTGGTTGATATCCTGCTAAATTATACAGTTTGCTCCTTTCTTATTCTTATACTTGTCTTCTGAYTTTTAACAACAGTATAATTTACAGTAACCATAAGATGCTTGATTTTTTTTAAAAAAAGGGTAAATGATGCTGAAGCTTAAGAAATGGTTAATGATAGCCAGACAACATAAATATAACAATGAGCAGTTCCACCAAACATTTGTGAAATGAAAAAAAAATAGCTTTTTCTTTTTTACAGCAGGTTTCCAGGTCTTCAGCAAAACTGATTTTTCAAATCAATTCTTCATAAATCAAAGCCTGTATCAGAACTTGAAGGAAAAAAAAATTCTGTTGAAATTTCAATTATGTGATTTTGCAAAATTTCCCCGTTCAAAAAATTATTTTCTGTGAGTTTTAGTATTGTATGATCTATAAAAATTCAACTATATTGATGAATTTGGTTCAAAACAGCCATAACTCCTTTTAAGTCATTTACTATCATCYTAATTTAGAAAGATTGACTTGTGTGCCAGTGATCTTTCTAGATCTTTGTTTCTAATTGCTTATTTCTTATTTTAAAATCTCTTTCCTCTTTTCCTCGATATACTTAATATTTTAATATTGTCTCTCAACCGTTAATGCATTTCTTTTTTCCGTTTTACTCTGAGCTTCACGTGTTCTCTTGTGTGCYATTTTCTAATGTCTCTTTCAGTCCAAAGCGCAGCTGGATAAATTCACCCTTAGGTCAATCTCTGTAAGTAGGTTAAAATGACAGACAACAAACCTTAACTGGCAAAGAATGATACTATTTCTTGCTTTGGGTGAAACAATGTGTCCTCTATTACGTTTTATTATTTCAGTGTAAGCACACTGTAGTGTGCGCAGTTAGCAAGTACACCCAGACCTAGATGTAAATGACCTAACCTGAGCATTAATCATAGTATATCAACAATTCTCAATACTTTCAAATTTTTAGAATCTTTGCAGCTTTGGGGCTGAGGTGTTGACCCCATTAAAGTGAAATTAAGATACTGATATGAGGCTTGCTCATGTCAGTATCCTACTCATCAGTAAAAGATGCCTTTTACTGATTCGAAAGTAAGAGTCAAAAGGTTCGAAACCTTTTATTGATCCTCCACAGCTTCTTCCATTGCATGCGGACTGCACTTTGAAAGCTAATAGGTGTGGCAACACAGAGGTCACTGTGGGCTAATTTTTACTTTTTCTTTAAATAGTGAGCATTAGCTTACAACACAGACATAATTTTAGTTTCTCTACTAATGCAATAACACTTGTTTAGAAACCAATTTTGATAAAATGCAATTGTTGAAAAATCTGATAAAGACTTCAGTAGGTCCAAAACTACTCTAAAGAGGTAAAAAGCTACTCATCTTCTCCAATATCAYTAGGATGACAAGCAATCTACTTAAATAGAAAACATTTTGTATATATATTAGGAAGAGCTTTCTAACAGGGAAGACTGTGAAGCACTGAAATTGGATCAACTGGGAATCACCCGGTAGCAGAACCACCATCACTGGAGTCCTGTAGGACAATCCAGGTAGATGTCCTTYAGAAAAGGTAAAGGTACCATTGGTTCTGCCTTAAAACAAGACTACATGTTCTACATCTTGCTTTAGYGATTTCAGGAAATTGCTACTTCTTTCTCTTGATAAAGGACATGGTTATAAAGAGCTTCATAATGRTAGAGATTCTTTTCATCAACAGAATTGTGTTCTCACAGCAAGCACATAACAGATCTTGCTGGCATAAATATATCCATACAGACATATCCTAGGAAAGGGATAATTTATAGCATTACAGACACGTTCAAATGTTGTTTGAAAAGGAACAATGGAGGTCAATAAGTTACTTCTCCAATATAGTTTAAAACAATTCTCCAAATGAAATCAGATAATATACTGGATAAATTATCTAAGGATAAGTAATGCTTTGCTAGTAGTCTGTGTCTACAACACATATTTTGCTTGTACATGTCTTTTTTTTTTAATATGGATCTGACATATGTCAGTAAGTTATGCAAATACAGAACTCATAGCAATATTATATATGCTATTATTTTTTATTGCTATATTGTTACAACAATAAAAAATGCTTTCTGTAGAGATACTCTTCTGTTGGCAAAGACCATTTATATGTCCTGTAAGGTTACTAGTGTAACTAAAAGGACAGTCTGAGCATTTTTTCTGAAAACTCACTCTTCAGCAAGCTCTAGTGGTTTTTGGACAGAGCACAATAGAGACATCCCTGATCATTAGGTCCCCAAATGCTCTTAGCACTGCACCCATTCTCATCAGTCTTCCTGAGATCCATGGCTGGGAAAATCTAATGAGTTTGGTGTTGGGTCACCCTGCACAGCTCAACATCTTCCTGGACCTGTCTTACTATCTCTGCAGGGTGCTGCTTTGAAACTGTACCCTAAGAGCTCAGTTGACTATCTCCTACCAGGTACCCTGTAGAAAGGCCCTTAGGTAATTCACTCACTATCTTTCACATGATCTTTCCAAGTTAGAAATGATGAGATGTGCAAACACAAAGCTTAACGAGCTAGACTTTGGAAAGTACTGCCTTTATTTTGAAGCCTTCCAGAGATCGTTGCTATTTTCTGTCACGATAGTAAAGCAGGAATAGTAGATAGCAAAAATTTGATAGGAATAAGGAATCTCTGGTCCGTTGCTTTGTGCTAAACACAAACACATTGGCAATTACTAGAGATCAAGTCTTCAGAACTTAAAGGATCAATGTTTATTTACTGTTGGTCTGGAAAAGAAGGTCAACAAAATTTTAGACTGAGGAAAGACTATTAGTAGTTTTAATATATACGCACATACATATGTATGTGTCCATGGGTAATTTTAAACATGTAAATCATTCATCATCCTTAGAGAAGGAKCATCTGAAGTATCAGTGAGGATATGGATGGTGATCATAAAGCTACGTAATTGGGTTGCTGGGAAGCAAATAGAACTGCCTGCTAAATGCAAGTAATGCATCTTGCATTTACTTGCATTTAGAAGGAATATGAGTGAGTCACTCACTATTTTTACTTTATCTGTGCTATCCCAATCAGATAAAAAGTCTTGTCATCTTTTTGAAAGTCTCTGCTTTACTGAAAAAAGCAAAACCCCTCAATTTCTAATGTTCCCTTGTGTGGATACTGATGACCTTTTTTTTTATTCTTCTTTCTGAGAACCTCTAACATCTCCACTGTTTGCAGTAACACTTTGAAATTTTTCAGAAAAAAAAAAGTCTAGTCTTTGTGCAGGAAAATTCTATTTCAATTTACTGGAGCTATCTCCTGTTAAATCAAATCATTGACCTCAATAGAACAGCCTGTACTAAAAACCTCTCAGAGCTGTGAGATCAGCTGTAGCAAAGGAAGAAAATCATCCCTGTTACTGTGTGTATACTCTTGGCCTTCACAATTGGCCACACTTTCCCAGCCTTTCTTGTTCCAGTCTCATTTGTGCCTACTCATTATGCAACTCATTACTCATATAGATTTCAACCACAGGATTACAGGAGATTTTTCAAAATGACTTAAACCCGTTCAGGAAGCAAGAYGGTCACAAGCTAGAATCAAGTTAGTGTTGCACCTACAACTTATAACTTTGTCTTACTCTAACTTCTGAGTGCTTGACTTTGCAATATACATAACWTTTTATTCTGTTTGCTAGTGGACTTCTGTAAATAAAAGGATGCAACACAGAAAAATCTTCTGGCATCTTTACAGACTTTACTGAAATGACTGTGCAAGGCATAAAGAGTATTCAGTTCTTATTATTCTTTTTCAAACAAATGCATCTATAGGCGAAGTTCTGAAAGGCAGTCCACAGCTTGTTAGTCAGATATTTTCCTTCTGCTCATCAGTCTCTGAGCTAGTAGCACATTATTCTATATTTATACACTTCAGAAATTCTTTTGGCTTTTTCTGAGTCATCAGCATTTGGCAAGGCTGGCCTCAGAACTGGCAAGACAACTGCACTTTCTAGGTTTCTTTTATCTGTTAAAAAGTAATATTACCATTCAAGTGGATTTAATTAATAAACAATTAAATAATACTAAAATTTATTAAAAATAAGCTGATAATAAATATTTTAGTTAATAAAATTAATAAAACACWCCAGCAGTGACTGATTATAAGGATACAGTGTAATAGGATTGTTTTGAATACTATAAGTAAAGCTGTGATGATAGTAAAGCACACAAATCTGCCATAAAAGTTTGATCAATTTAGACTTTTCTTCTGTTGTATGGTTCAGATCTCCCTGGCCATTTGCACAGGTCACTGTAGTATGGTAGACTGGAAATGTGCATACTCATACTGCAATTATTGATGCACTTGTTTTTCTCTTCTTTTCTTTTTTTCTCCTCCCCCCCAGATGTTTGAATGTTTGCATAATTCTTGTGGAACAAGGTTCAGAGTTTTTCATTTAGAAGAGAGATGCACATCACTGAGAGAACTTCAGAGAGCCAGGATGATACCCCAGAGGAAGATAAAAGCTCATAGAGCAAACTGTACWAGACAGTGCAGAGTTAGACATCTGGGGTGAAAAGTGGGAAATTTTGCTTTACTACCTATCCACCCTCCAGAAGCTTGTACAGCGTAATAGTGTATACTATCCTCTTACRACTACTGACCAGATTTATGAGAGGGCTTTGGCACCCAGTGCWAGGCATAGGTATAATGGAGGCACGTAAATCCCAAACTGGAAACCAACCCCAATCCAACTTTATTCCCAGCTGCTCTCTTATGATGGAAACGTCTATGTGCTGAGCRTCTCACTTCTTACATGCTGCCCCGGCCTGAATGCATAGGAGCCACCCCTGAAAAAGTCATTTGACACATTTGACCCCAARAAGTGGAGCTAGTTCTGTCCTACTAAAAGCTGAAATTCTCTAAACAGCCACTTGGGCCATCAGAACCCTCAGAACGGGCTTTATAACAGCAGCCTTGTGACAGGGATGCTGCATGCTCCTCACTAGGAAGAATTATAGACCTTTGTCTTTTTTCTGGATGTAGTCAAAAATAAGTAAGTACAATCTGGGCATAAGTACAGAGTGAAGCATTTCAGTGAAAGTGGGAGGAGTAGAAAACCTAAAGTGCCTGTCCTAGGCTCTCATGCATGAACACTTTTACCAAGGATTTTTTTCAGTTCAATTATTTTCCTCAAATGCGTCTTGAGAAGATCCAGATTTGAAATGTTATTTACAACCTACCCTTGAGAACAGATCAGTAACCCAGTTTTTGTTTGGCAGTACCTGGTAAGAGGTGCTGATGGATATCTAACCACTTCTGTGGGCCTTATAGCYGATGTATCATAATCCCCGGTGGTTTTACATCATCAAAAATCAAAATAAAATCTGTCATTTAGGAATCAGGATTTTCAATTTTGCCTTAACATTCCGGGCCTCCTTTCATCAGAGTTTTTGGCACGCAAGTATGTTTCAGCATATGCTTGATATCATTGGCTTTAACAGGATTAAAGATTTCACTGACACATATAATTTATCACCTTGCTGAATTTTAGCTGTAGTCTGGAGGATTTATATTAATTTCCACTGGCCTCCTTCTGTCCAGTGCTACAGAGATGTTTTCTTCACAAAATCTTGTCTTTCCTTGACTACCCTTCGCTGAAGCAGATGACCTTAATCTGTATAAACACTGGCAACATTTTGTCCTAAGCCTGATGTGAGATAGGCAGAAATGCTCATTTCTAGACAGTTTTGGTCAGTTTGTTTACCAGTCTTCAGGTCTCTGGGAAACAGATTGTTGCTGCAGACCTCCATGCAAGAAGATTAGCTTTTAGAAACATTTTCTATCCAACCACAAAAATACTCATTCTTGGCTTCTTTAGCTAAGTAAACAGCTATCTGACACATAACATATAACAGTTTAATAAATTAAACCGTGCAGGATACATAAATTCTTTCTCTAGAATTTGAAGAATACGTGCACTCAAATCAAAGAGTCTATGACCAATCCAGCCCCACCTAGCACTTTCCACTGGGCTCATGATAGGTTTTTGTGACCAGTTGGGCAGATATAAGAAAAATGTTTTAAGGGTGATATTTCAGAAAAGATAAGCATTTAGAAGTCCAGTAGAAGGCAATGAGATGTGCCTTTCTGCATGAGACCTTCAGAAATACTGGTTGTGTCTCCTGCTTTCTTAGCTGCTGAGCATGAGGCAAAGCAGAGAAAAAAGACTACTTTTTGTGTTCTTTCTGGATGTGTTATTAGTTGATCCATGCTAGTTATCTTTATACCAGTCTATGGCTGAAATAGAGAGTTAGCTTAGCTCTCCTCTACCACAACCATTCTTACAGGTGAAGACCATGAGCTGGGTCAGGGCTTGCTCCTCCACAGCTCTCAGATCTCGCACGGAACTCTCAGATACTCACATTTGCTTTGGAACATGAAAAATTACAAATGTTTTATTCCAGATTGTCAGAATATTTCAACACAATAAAAGCATTTAATTTCAGTGTTGACACTGGCAATTCTTAAACAGATGAATTTCATTTTATTACTTTAAAGTATATTTCTAGCTAAAACATCTAAGCAGGCTGAAAAAAAAGGGGGGTTTTGCTTTGTTCTTCACAACAAAAATATTACCATGATTTCCAGATGTCATTTGATTT
This sequence comes from Rhea americana, assembly GCF_003343005.1. Lineage (NCBI taxonomy): Eukaryota > Metazoa > Chordata > Aves > Rheiformes > Rheidae > Rhea > Rhea americana. Next base: position 296,005 of record NW_028186507.1, on the reverse strand, counting down.
TGAAGTAACTGCATTTTCTTATGGAGGAAAGTTCTGTCTCTCTTTTTCTGTTTCTCACTCTCTTGCTCTCTCTTTGACTAGCACTAATAAACTGYTAATGTTTCTAATGATAAATTGGTCTAAGCGAAGTCTTGAAATTGTAGTTTGCTATATTTTTATTCTAAATCTAAAATATATATTTTTTATATTTATAATTGTCCTCAGAATTATATCAATGAAAAACAAATTTTAAAGAGATTATCTAAAATCATATACTGGTGTCAAATTAGCAAGGAGCAAATTCCATACCATTTGTGAGTATATTCCATACAGTTTATGAGTATATAGGCCTGATACTCTAGACAGCTTCTGCAATGATATGGATGAATAGYGCAGAGTTTGCACAGGCAGTTACTCAACAGTCCAAAAAAAATGTATATTTTCTATCTAATTACATTAATCAGAAAACCAATATGCAGTTTTCACTTCTTTCACTTGCTGGTCAAAGTGCATGAACATCATGAAATATTCATATTCAAAGAGGTTGGCAAAATTTAACATGGACATTACAATTTGAGTACTTAGAGGTCTTGTATGAGACAATAAGCATAAAGAATCTTAAGATGCTGCAGCCAAATGAAGAAAAAGAAACATATCCCCCGAACTCTCAAGCATTGATCTATTTAAAACTTATTAAAGCATGAAAGGGGGGAAACATGGAGAAGCCAAAATATCAAACWGTCTTCTGCAGGGACCTCTTGAATAAATGAAGAAATTAGACCTAATAGGTCTGAGCCAGAATGAGCCTGCTCATCATGCCCTTWAACAGCAGTGTACTGGTACTTCCTCCAGGTCGACCTTTGAAAGGGTTGCTGSGACGTAAAGCATTTCATTATCTTTAAGCTCCAGTTCCTTGCAACAAAACTCGGGGGAGGATGATGTCACAATCATCTGCCAGAAAGATTTATATTCTAAATTACAGTTAACTGCGATAAATGTATGATTTAATAGATTCTCTTTACTGTATTATAATGTCAATGCTGGACAGTCCATGCTTCATTACTTTCTAGCCAGAAGATTTAAGGGGTAATAATCAGCAGTTGGAGAGGACCCATAAATCATCCACTTTTTTAATCAGCATTTTTCTCAAACTAGAGAAAAAATGGAGCTTGAAAATATATTGTAGTCGACCTGGTCCAAGCGCATTGCCACATGAAAGAAAGAATACCCATCTCCCCTTGCTCTGCTCTAATGCAAATTAAAAATGTAGTTATACATTAYGAATTGAACAAAAATCTTTTGTTGGAGATATTCAGTCATTTATTAGTGTCATTTATAAAGGGAACACATCGACAAAATCACAAATAACCATTCGCTTCTGGTAAATACAAACTTGTTTGGAGGATGCTCAGAAACTGTACAAAGTCTGACAGGAAATAGGTTGCTCTGTTAAGGAACTTAAAATTATCTCCCGCCTCTAGGTGACCCAGAGTTCCCATCAGTGTTGTTCTTTGCTTGACTGGTTTCCACTGCGTCCAGCTGAGCYGCTACACGAAAACGAGATTTTCTACGTCAGCAGTTTTCTATCTAGAAAACAGAATAATTCTCCAAAAGTTGACAAAAAGAGATATATTACAGAAAATGTTTTATATTTTGAAGCAGTTTACTGTGTCTATAAAGAATGCAGAAACTGCAGCATGTCTGTACACCAGAAAATCTTCACGTAAAAATTAATTGAATTTGCTTTTGATAGAAATGTTAACATCTAGGTTGAGAATTTTCTTTTGGAGAACGAACRATAGGTAAAGATCAATATTTTGAGTGAGGAGGGACATGTGAAATGGAAATTGGGTTATACCTTTGTTCATTTATTCCATAAATTATACAAACTTTACAGGGGCTACCACGCCTATCAAGACTGTCAACTGGCATATATAGAAGTCATTGCTTCTGCAGTCCACATAGGTGGACTTTCAAGATGTCAGGAAGAAAGGAGGCATGATGTGTCCAAAATTTTCAGGATACTAACTGATCAATTTAGAATTAAAGGATCAAATTAGAAATAAATTAAATTTAATTTGRGGGACGTTCTCTCTATAATTATTCACCCTAGCATTATTTAGAGCTGCTCTGAGGCTTCCATCTATATGTTAGAGATAGAAAAATAGCCAAGACAAACCACTGGTCTTGTGTACATGGGCTAGTATAGACYATGGGCAGGGAATAAAAAAAGAAAAATGCCTGGAGGAAAGTTTTTAAAAAGTAGTTGTTCTACAGTAGGGATTCATTAGGAAAAGCCCTGGGATATAGATGTTATAAACATACAGAATTCTGTTTTCAACATTAAGGTCATGTCGTCTAGAATAGACACATTATATTACAATGCCCTTCAGATATTTAAATCCTCAATTATCCACATATATTCAAGGTCCCCTGTGACKTTTAGAAAAACAGGTTGCATAGTAACACCAGAACATGAATGCTCATGAGAAAAACAAAGTGTATGCAAGGCTTGAGGAGGTAGAATAGCACGTATTTCATTGTGRATGAAGTGAACTGAAGAAAGCAGASAGAATCTGACCATAAAATGCTCAGCTGATTCCAGTTGGCTGGTAGAAGTAAACAGCTTTCTTGAAACTAAATGCTCTCATTTTCACTAGTGGGAAATATGGCCCATTCCTAAGCTTTCACAGTAAAGAATACAGTACATGAACCCACAGGAAATTCAACTGAATTATCACAATGCAATACTAAGTTTTTAGTATCATTTTGCTCTTAAAAAAACTTATGTTAAGATCCCTAACCTGTAGCAGGTAGAACAAATGGCAGTGCAGTTTAATTAAAAAAAAAAATCACAAGGCCAAAATAGATTATGACCATCTGGATGCAGGTATTCATAAAAGAAAATTAGCTCCGAATTAATGTCCATGCCTGTGGGTAGATAACTATATATATAATACTAGTTTGGCTGGCTCTTTAACAAGGCTTGGCACTGATATCTAATCTCTGTATTCAGTTCCACAGAGTAATGTTTCTAATTATAATCTATAATAATAAGAAAATTATCATTGGTAATATTTCTAGAGAAGTCCATCAATTTTTGACAATGAAATTTAGGGAGGTATAATGCCCAATCCATATTTATAAAGAAATAAGATACATAGAAATTTAAGAAAATATGCTTCTTCCAGCAGTCTTGCCTGTATTGCTTCAGCAAACAGCAACTGCAACCTTTAGATGGCAAATAAATTGTCCGTGGTCTAATGGATATGTGATAGACAGTTCAACTTTGCAACTTAATTAACAACTAGGCATAGGGAGCAGAAAATTTAATTAATTCATTCAGTTCACTAGAACAAAGGTTTCCTAATTATTTTTGGATTAGTCAAAGTATTCAGCCATGCTGCATCCAGTCCTTACTTGGTATATCCCTTTCTTTTGTACAGACAAAGTCTCACAAACAAGGGCATGACTAACAGTTGACATGAAAAACCCACATACCTAGGCAATGGCTTTTGCTTCAGTGAAACAAAATTCCACTGATTTTGATAGGAATTAGGTGATCACTCTGAATGCACATCCTAAAATATTTGGCATTTCTTTCTCTGTGCAATCACTTATTTTTCTCTCAAGACATTCTGTTCAGCAATGCCTTTGAAACAGAGATTGCACTGGAACTTCCCAATAGCTGCTGCCACAAAACTGCAAGCGAGGCCTGGAGGCAGCAAGAACTTGTGTAACAGTGGGGAGCATGAAGCTGCCTACCTTGAGATCTTCTAGTTGTACTAGGAAATCTAATATCATGGGAAGGGAAGGGAAGGGAAGGGAAGGGAAGGGAAGGGAAGGGA
>NW_028186507.1:255042-292127 GCF_003343005.1 Rhea americana | reverse complement strand
GGGAAGGGAAGGGAAGGGAAGGGAAGGGAAGGGAAGGGAAGGGAAGGGAAGGGAAGGGAGACTGACCTGTGACTGTTGAAGGCTTGGCAGCAGCTTGGCATTTAGTTGCTTAAAGACTATGTATGTAGCAAATGAACCTGGAAAATAGATCTGTTCTGGTCAAAAGGATTCAGCCTAAATCTAATAATGAAGTAGATGCACCCTAGTTTCCAGACTGCCAATTTATAGGCCCTTTGTCCACCAGCTTTCTCAGCAATCTGCTTGATCCAGATCCTATTCATCATCATCATCATGCAATTGAAGAGCAGATGTGTTTCAGCCCTGAAACCTGGAAACAATGGACAAGGCCCCAGCAGACCTGAAGGAGATACTTGTCATAAGGCTTCCCCTCATACYCCACAGGAAGGATGGCCTGGGAAGCATTGTGTCACATTATACCGTAAATTGAAACCCAAATACATCTGGGTGTTTGTAACGGTATGAAATTAACGTGGTGATTTCACTTCTTCAGCATTCGCGTTAAGCACATTTCTGAGGACAGAGAACAACAGTTTTAATGGAAAATCAGATGAGGGAAAGCTGGTGTAGAGCTCCTGTCAACATCTAGCAGCTTTACTTTTTCCCTAAAGAATGGCACCAATATTTTCTTTCTAAAAYATGCAAAACTGACTTTAACTCTTCACTGCATTATCATGTGCACCTTATTTGATGGGAATATTAGATACTTAGGAAGCTCAGTGGAAACACACTGGTTAAGATTTTAGTCTACAGTGAAGATATTCAATGTTCTTTCAAATCAATTTGTGTGATGGAACAAATTTTTAACTCACAAGTCAAAATTCAATTCTGGATAAGAACTTGTTGGTTAAGAATTAACCCAGAGAGAAACAAAAAAAAAGGACTGTTGGTTAGGTAAAACTTGTTGCTGGGTACTTTTGCACTSTTATTTTCTCTTCTGCAGTTGAGGAACAGTCTGGGTCTTTGGAAGCTTTGGAATACTCAGATATTAGTTATAGCCAAGAATGTGTCTTTTAAATCTGTACTGCGTAAACAGTGCAAACAGTTTTTTCAAAGTAGTCTTATCTGCAAAATAATCCTGTGTGTTGTGCATGAAGGTGTAACTTACAAATATTCGTAAGCTCAAATGAGTGCAAAATGTTACAGCCTATTATTTAATTCATTTTCATAAGCAGTTCAAGATATCGGTTTCAACGGACAAATTTGTATAGCTAGCTACTAGCTTACTAGCTTTTAAGAGCTAGTTGTTGAGAGCTAGCTGCATGTGTTTTTATGTGACACCAAGCAAATTCACCAGTGGGAGAGCCAGAGTAACTAACCACTCTCTTTAACAAAGGAAATATTTGTTCGTAGTAGTTCCCTTGGTTTTCTGTTCAGACCTCAGACCCACTCTGACTACATACACATTCATCGATTTGAGTTCAATCAGGTAGTTTTGGTTTTTTTCCAAAGTGACGATTTTCCAAAGAGGAACATGAACTTAACAACATTTTGAAATGAGCCTGCAGAGATTTAGTAACCAAAGCCCAACTGACTTAAAGAAACATCCAAACCATTTTTGAAAATAGAAGTCAAGTCCTTAAGTAATTTCAATGCTTTCAGAATTCTAATCCTATGATTATGCATATCATTTATCCTATCTTTGGAAGATCTGAACAACATGTTCAATGCAGTGGAAAATCAGGCCCCATTTTAACTTAGGGAACTGTTATTCCGAAGCTCCTCTTTCCTGTGAATAAAAAAGAAAAAAGTACCTTCAAAGAATGATTCAGAGCAGTGACCTAACTTTAAGTGCTCTGATTCATCTGTTGGAGGAGTGTGTCTCTCTCCAGTGACTCTAGATGGAATTTACAGACTTGCTTCCCTAGGCTAAAGCTAGCCAGGGTAGATCTCACCTGCTTATTTTTTCTTGTAAGTTCATTTCTTCTGGCTTTCATAAATTATTTAATACTGGGAGATAATTTCAGCACTATCCTACACTCCGAGCTTTTTCCTAGTCATACTGGATCTGAGTTTTGTACTTGGGTTTTTTGGGGTGCATTTTTGACAGATAAAGGTTATATAATCACTTAAAATTGTAGGTTCTCCAGGGAGCCAAACATAGATCGTGTTTTCATTACAGCTTTGGAAATAGCGCGGACACACTGAGGACATTGGTGTGGTAGTTTTGATTTGCTTGTTCGTACTTGGTGACCTTTCTGTATGTGGCTCACTGGCATGGTGAGAACCTCTTGGAGGGGAGAGATTTGCTCCTCCCTTCGGAGCTTCTGGGGTCTGCTGGGGAGGGAGAAAGTTTCCATCACAAGGACTGTGGGCAAAGAAGGGAGTAAGGAGTCATGGGGAGGATCAGGGAATTTGCATGAGTCTCCTGAGAAGCATAGGGAAGAGCAAACTGAGTCTCAGAGTAAATAGAAGGAAAACATCTTCTCAGGGTACTGCTAAGGCCTAGGCAGACCTACCTCAAAGCTTTGCCTATTTTGAGGGCCTGTGTAAATACTGTTCTAATCTGATTACTCAGCAGTGAACCTGAATGTGCTGGATATCCCTCTACGGGCCCCACAAATTAAAATTTCAGAAAAGCCATGTGAGAAAATGAAAGTCAAATGTTTCTACTAAGTTCAGTTGTGTGGTGCTGTCCTTCTATTGGATAAGTCATCTGTCAGACCTAGGTATGCAAACGAAAAAGTGAAGATAACTGCGTGAATACAATGAAACTGTCATATCCAGATCTGTAAAAACTAAAATATTCATAAGGCCTGACAAATGGAAAAAAAAAAAAAGTCCACAAGTTTGTTTTCCAATAAGAAATAATTTTGAAGAGGGTAAAATACTAGTGGAGAAAGAAAATAAAAGCAACTGTACACACTATCAAAATAGGATCTAGCTCTTCAGATTCCTTAATTATCATGCACTTCCTGTTTTGTTTTGAATTCTCTCTTTTCTTGTTCCATGATATATTATCACTACTAGTAGAAAGGAAATTAATTGCTCCTGAAGCTTTTACAGCAGAAGTTAGAGGCAATGTATTCAAATTTAATGAAGTTGTCATTCAGGTGATTCTTCTTCTTTCACCTAAAGATGAATGAATATCTGCCTCCCAGCATGGTGATATCCATAATTTTTGGTATGCGGTCTTCCATGACATATTGAACTGTTCAAAACTCAAATTTTAGTCTTAAYGTCTCTGGTTACTAATCGGTGTTTAAGGTCTTTATTGTTCTCAGTGAACAACTCTGAACTGTTTTGATGTGTGAACTGTGAAGAACAAGCTTTATTTAGGAAAAAATGACTGTTAAAGTTATGTGAGAAATGAATGTGACTTATCTAAAAGGATATCTCTAATTGCATGTTCTCAAGATAAATTGAACTTCTGGGAAATTATGGTACAAAGGAAAATAAAGGTCAGAGCAACAAGTGAAACTGTCACATTCCATCGCCTGCAGTGCTAAAATATTAACTATGCCTGCCAGGGGTACTTCTTGTGTGTTAATAAATCATTATGGTACTTGACTCTAGCAAAGTATTGCTGTAGAACAAAATAGACCCTATCCTCAGAGAATGATGTCATTCTCTTTTGGATCAGTTTATTATCACTTTCCTTGTTTTGTCTCAAACATATTATAAACAGGACAGTTTGTTATTATTATGTTTAGCAGGAAAATTAATTACTCTGATAGCTCAGTGACAGAAGCCACTGATACTTTCTTTCACTGAATTCAATTGCTAACCTGTTGTGGCTTCTCCGCTTACAGATGTTAAAGGCAATCTGGCTTTCCACAGGGTAAGTGCTCTTTGCGCATTGTTCCTCTAAGCAACACATGTCCCAGAGATCAAATTGCCACCTAAAATTCCCAGTTTACTAATTTAATTTTTTTTCTTTTACTGCTAAGATAATTGATCTCTTCATTGTTAGATCATTTCCTTCCTGAGTTGAAATTGATGATAATTAGATGCAGGAACTATGGAGAAAAGGCTGATTTTAGAAGAAAGTCAGTTGCAAGTATATGGGCAGATGATATATTTAGTTACATTAACAATATAATATGTATCTATTCATAGGCTTTTTCATTTTTCCTATGTGCRAAAATAGTTTAGGAAAAAAGACATTCTGGAGAAAACACAACTGCTGGGATTTTACAGAGGTCTGACAGAAGAGAACAAACTGAGTAGAGAGCAACTTCCTTCAGAAAGCCTTCTTCATTTTATGGGGAAATGGAAGACGTTTGCTTCCATATATTCACCCCTACATTATTGTTGAAGCTTTGACACCTACACCTGGTTCCATGCAGCTGTTAAGCTTATACACCGTCTGTGTGCCTACAGAGCAATTCTGTCAGCAGATCCCCAGAGCTGTCARATCTTGTGTGCTGAGCGTGGGACTTAGCCTGGCTTATTCCCTTTCACAGTCCCCTGTTGCAACACATGGATTGAAGGTATTTGCTTTGCAGCTCCCCAGTCTCTGTCCCACTGCAGGGCCTCACAGACCAGATGTACATATTCAGCATATCCTTGTCTACCAAGCGCTGGTATTGGGGGCCATGGATAAGAGGGATGGAGGAGTTATAACCAGGACAAGGCACTGCCAGAAAGCATCTTCCCACAGAAGTCCAGTGGTGCAGTTTGTTCCRTGTCATGCGGTATGATACACTGGCRGGGGAGGGGRTCCTGCCCRTCACATGATTTGGAGTGCATCATGCCTTCTTCAGGTGTTCATCTGACCGCTGAAGGGGTGCATTTCCCACAGCATGAAATGAGTCTCATACATCAGGATTTTATTCAAATGAAATGTTTGAATTCATGGCGCTTATCTGCTTGAAACCTCCTTTGTAGAATCATAGAATCATAAGGTTGGAAGGGACCTCTGGAGATCATCTARTCCAACCTCCCCACTCAGCAGGGTCACCTACAGCATGTCAGACAAGGATGCATCCAGGTGGGCCTTGAATAACTCCAGAAAAGGAGACTCCACAACCTCTCTGGGCAACCTGTGCCAGTGCTCCGTCACTCTCACAGTGAAGAAATTCCCCCTCACGGTCAGGAGGAACTTCCTGTGCTCCAGTTTCTGCCCATTGCTTCTTGTCCTGTCACACGGGACAAATGAAAAGAGTTTGTCCCTGTACCCTTGACATCCTCTCTTCAGGTACTTGTACACATTGATAAGATCCCCCCTCAGTCTTCTCTTCCCCAGGCTGCAGAGGCCCAGCTCTCGCAGCCGTTCCTCATAGGGCAGATGCTCCAGCCCTCTGATCATCTTTGTAGCCCTACACTGGACTCTCTCCAGTAGCTCCATGTCTCTCTTGTAGTGGGGAGCCCAGAACTGGACACCAGACTCGAGATGAGGCCTCCCCAGGGCTGAGTAGAGGGGCAGGATCACCTCCCTCCACCTGCTGGCAACACTCTTCCCAATGCASCCCAGGAGACCATTGGYCTTCYTGGCCACAAGGRCACATTRCTGGCTCATGGTCAGCTTGTTATCCACCAGCACTCCCAGGTCCTTCTCTRCAGAGCTACCCTCCAKAAGGTCAGCCTCCAGTCTGTACTGGTACCYAGGRTTATTTCTCCCTAGGTGCAGGACTCTGCACTTGCCCTTGTTGAACCTCATGAGGTTCCTCTCCRCCCARCTCTCCAGCCTGKCCAGGTCTCTCTGAATGGCAGCACAGCCCTCAGGTGTATCAGCCACTCCTCCCAGCTTGGTGTCATCAGCAAACTTGCTGAGRAGGCACTCTGTTCCCTCATCCAGGTCRTTRATGAAGAAGTTGAACAGGATGGGACCCAGTACTGAGCCCTGGGGTWCTCCACTAGCCTCAGGCGTCCAACTAGGCTTCACACCACTGATGAYGACCCTCTGAGCTCTGTCTTTCAGCCAGTTCTCAATCCACCTCACTGTCCACTTGTCTAACCCACTTCCTGAGTTTATCTAGGAGGATGTTCTGGGAGACAGTGTCAAAAGCCTTGCTGAAGTCAAGGTACACAACGTCCACTGCTCTTCCCTCATCTACCCAGCCAGTCATTCCATCCTAGAAGGCTATCAGATTGGTTAAGCAGGATTTCCCCTTGGTGAATCCAGGCTGGCTACTCCTGATCACCTTCTTTTCCTCCACATGCCTGGAGATGACATCCAGAATGGGATGTTCCATCAYCTTTCCAGGGATGGAGGTGAGACTGATCGGCCTACCACTGTCTGGGTCCTCCTTCTTGCCCTTCTTTAAGACTGGAGTGACATTGGCTTTCTTCTAGTCCTCAGGAACCTCTCCAGTTCTCCAGGACCTTTCAAAGATGATGGAGAGTGGCCTGGCAACAACATCCGCCAGCTCCCTCAGTACCTGTGGGTGCACGCCATCCGGGCCCATGGATTTGTGGATGTTGAGCCTGCCCAGAAGGTCTCTAATCCTTTCCTCCTCAGCCAAAGGAAAGTCATCCCTTCTCTGGACTTTCTCCCTCATGTCCAGGCTACAGGATTCATGGGGGCTGCCCTTAGCAGTGAAGACTGAAGCAAAGAAGGCATTCAGTAATTCGGCCTTCTCCATATCCTTGTCGCCAGGGTCCCCACCCCATTCAGTAGCAGGCCCACATTTTCCCTAGTCCTGCTCTTGCTGCTGATGTATTTGAAGAAGCCCTTCCTGTTGTCCTTGACATCCCCTGCCAGACTCAATTCCAGCTGGGYCTTAGCCTTCCTCACCACATCTCTACATACTCTGGGTCCTATAATTCTCCCACGTAGCCTATCCCCTCTTCYATGTTCTGTGTACTTTCTTCTTCTGTCTGAGTTTGGCCAAGAGCTCCTTGCTTACCCATGCAGGTCTCCTGCCCCTTTTGTTGCACTTCCTTCTCATAGGGATGCACCGCTCTTGAGCTTGGAGGAAGTGATGTTTGAATATTAGCCAGCTCTCCTGGACCTCCCCTTGCTTCTAGGGCCTTAACCCATGAGACTCCACCAATTAGGTCTCTGAAGAGCCCGAAGTCGGCTCTCTTGAAGTCCAGGGTTGCAATCCTGCTTGTTGCCTTAGTTCTTTCCTGACAGATCCTGAACTCCACCATCTCGTGGTCACTACAGCCAAGGCTGCTCCCAACCTTCACATCTCTAACCAGCCCCTCTCTGTTGGTAAGGACAGGGTCCAGCAGGACACCCTTTGTCGTAGGCTCCTCCACCATTTGTGACAAGAAGTTATCATCAATGCATTGCGGGAGCCTCCTGGACTGTTTGTGCCTTGCTGTGTWGTCCCTCCAGCAGATATCAGGGTGATTGAAGTCCCCCATGAGAACCAGGGCCTGTGATCGTGAGGCTCCCTCCAGCTGTCTATAGAARGCCTCATCCAACTAGAAAGAGCTAGGACTAATATGAGATGAAAAGAAGAAAACAGAAACTGCTTCCTATTTTACTTTGTGGAACTTTCAGGACAAGATTTCGCGTGGTTTATTACCATGTGATATTTTGAAGAGCTAGAAATAGCTTTAGTCATATTTATGAAGGATGGATTCATTTGAGAATATTGAACAATAGATCCATTTTGGATATTGAACAATAACCCAAATCACCTTCTGATTTAGGACCTAGTCACTAAGAGCAGTAAGGGCAGACAGGTGAAWAGCCCTCTTTCCTTTGGCTATTTTCTTAAGTATCGACTGCAAGTTCTTGTCAGAAGAAAGATTGTGGATCTACGTGGTTCTTTTGTTTGATGTAGTAGCCATTCTTGTACACCCCGGTGGCTGATGAAATAAGATTCACTATATCTAGCAAAAATTCCCTCTTCTCACATTCTCTGGCTGAACTTTTAGAAAGGCCATTCTGCCCCAAAACACTGATACAAATGTTGGTCCAGCAAGGTRCAACAGGGACTCAGTCAGCTATTTTCATACACACACTAAAACATTTCTTTTTTCCCATGATGGAACGGGAAAAACTGAAGGAGCTATAGAAGTGGCGTATTCTGCTTTCCTGCATATAACATTAATTTCAGCCAATGGTCTTATGTTCCACAGTTCTTTCCCAAAGAACAACTTCTTCTTAATTGTCTCCAGTGTTACACCAATTAGAATGAGAAGAAATATCAAACTAAAAATATAGTATATTAAAAAGGGGATTGTAAAATGCTCAGAGTTTTAGTAGCCTCTATTGCTGGTGRTAATCAATAAAAATGCCATGGTAAAATGTATTGTGCTGCTGAATGAATATTTTTTTTCTCTCATAAACAACAATTTCTCTTTCCTTTCCTAAGAAAAAATGCTAACATGACTCTAATTCAGATGCATCTTCTTTGTCGTCATTTATCACCACTGCCTTCAGCATTGTCAGCACAACACTGCACACTAGGGCTGATAAACTGCATCCTCTCTTCTGACTGTCATACTGTGTCCTGAAAATGGAATAAAATGTGTCATAAATAAATAGTAGCTATCTTTTTTCCCTRATATATATTTTTATAATGCATATGTATACAACTAGGGGCTAGCTCTGAGTATTTTGCTGTGTTCTTTATCTATGAAAGATATCTTAATATGATATTTTGACATAAAGTACTTTCTTTTCCTCCCCACAGCAAGGAATGTTGAATTAAATTGCTGCCAGGTTCTTTTACAGCAGCACTGTCATGATCCCCTGTAATTTCAGGTTTGATTTTAATTTTTTTTGCATTAATAAAGCACCCTTATGTTGAAAATTATCCCAAGCATTCTAAAAATATAGCACATTCAAATGCAAAATATGCATAAAGGTCTCAATACTCACATGCATCAATCTTTAAAATTTGCTTGTTCTGTTTCAAAATAAGATTGAATAAAGAAAGAACATGGTGATTTTAGAGAGCTTTCAGGAGCAATTTGGTGTCCTACATAATTGTGTTTGGGATTTTACCAATGTGTTTAGAGGTTTGCTCTTTATATTTTAGGAAGAATCACAGTTAACAGCTGTCAGTAGGCTCTTCACTGAAAAGATAAGCCAAAGTTGCATAACTTCTAGATGGTACTCAAACACTACCTTGAAATTACTCTGTCACCATAGGAACCTTGTGAAGGCTAAATATGGCATATGACTGTCCCACACTACCACAACTTCATTTTGAACCAAAAGCTTAGACTCTCTCTCAGTTGTGGAGTTTCTTGGATGAGAAGGAATTTAATTGCTCTCTGAAGGATATTTTTGAATATTTTTGAAAATTTTTGAATTTTTAAAAATATTTCTCTGAAATATTCAAAAGACATATGAATAAACACTGGAAAAGCAAAAGAAATAATTAAAATACAAGATTTTATGGAACAAATTGGAATAAACTGTCCAGAAAGGTACTATGATTAGATAGTCTCTAACACTCAGACTACTTTGCTTCAGAGCAATTTATGCTAAGTGTTGTGGAAACAAAAAAGCTTTTATACTGAAGTATACGATGTAATTTCTTGTTAAAATCATAACTGCCCTCCTCCTTGTCCTAGGTCACCATAGGTCCTAGGTCTGCCYATTGCAAATTGAATTCAACCTATTTTCTGTAGTTTATATCTCAGAAATCTCTTGGACATAGCCTACAAGCCTTACAGTTCTGGCAGCCAAACTTCAGGTGTCAGTTTTTTCCAAGGCCCCTAACTAGACATGGCTGGACAACACGCCAGCGAAATGTAAATATCCTTACAGTATATCAGACACACAACTGTTCCTGCACACATAAACATACGACTCCCACCCTCAGGTCACATAATGAGACATCATACCCAAAGCTCCAGAGTCTGCAGAAGTGTTCTGGRTCAAGTGATGGAGACCACACAGCCACCTGGTGACACAGCCTGACAAATRTGTGTGCACCTTACTGAGGGTGCTCCCTTTATAATGTTCATGGAATTGGTTAGCCTTCAGTCAAGAGTTGGGACAAGGAGACAGACCATGCTACTTGACTGTTTCTTTCACATGCCATACAATATATCTCAGTTTAATATTCCTCTCTTACTGAATTCCAGCAAATAAACACTCATAAAGGAAGGTGTTTAAAGATTTAGCATCTTTTCTCATTCCACTTCAATGTGTGAAAATGTTTCAACTATGCATTTGAGAAACTCATCATACCTTTGTCAGAAAAATGAAGCTCGGACTTGATGCTCCTGATTGCCATATTTTAGAAAAGCAGAAAGAAGATTTTCCTAACTTTTGTTGATCACAAAAGCATAAAAAAGGTCACAACATCTCTTAAAAAATCTATTTACATTTCACATTTAATTATCTATTAGAAAAAGCTACAGATTAGTATAGCCTGCTGATACAGAATACATATTTATGAGTTTTGCATAAATAATTCACAGAATCAGTGGGCTGTTTGCTTCTGAAAGGCTGTTTGCAAGCAGATCATGTTTTTTTTCTGGATCTCTTTGTTATTCAAAATTAATCAATGAATTTCTGATTGGAATTTTTAACCAGTGGTTTGCCTGTGACTGGCTCCCTGAGTATTCAATATTCTAGCTCTATTGTCTGGTAGTGATAGGTCCGATAAATCATGTGATGCTATTTCCCTCATATGATTTGATTGTCATGTAAACGTATCTAAAATAAATTGTCATGTGGGAGGACAGAATATTCAGTTCTGTGAATGGTTGTGCATGTGACTTTGAAATCTGTTTTCTATGAACACTTGTGCCAGCATGATTTGATCATACAAATATTTGAACAAAAGAAATATAAGCTGAGAGTAATCATACCAAAGCAAAATTTGAGCAAATATTTAGAGAAACATTTCGCCATATTTTCTCCACTTGAAATAATTAAGGAGAAACTAGGGAATTTTTGAAAGCCTTTTCTATGCAATGAGAATTGCAGTATGCCATCTTCTATTCTACTCTGCCAGAACTATCTGTTCAGTGTTTCTCTATGAAAAAAATGTTTTTGTATCTGTATGTGCCTCACTTCAGGAAAAATKAATACATTTTTCTTTGTTATAGTTAGGATGAGTCCAAGAGTGTGACTTACCACATATATTTCACAAAGGAAGAAAGAGCTATTCGTAGAGCCCCAATTAAATGAATAATTAAGCTAGGACTGCAAACGATTCTTTCCTCTCACTGAGAAACCAAGGGAACAAACCTTTATTGGTGGCATTTGGCAAATGTGAGAACATTAATTCAATTATGTTGCCCAGAGGATGATATATCAAGGAAGAGTAACTTGAAGAATTATTTTCCAGTTTTGAGAAATGTTGCTGTGCAGGTCCTGTGTTTCCCTTTTGGTTCATGGGTATTTTCTTTCTGTTGACTGTGACTTGCAGTGGCTGTTTACAGACACCTGGAAGTTGGAGTATTTGGTGTTCCAAAGAGTGGGACGTCCCTCCAAGATGGAAATGGTTTGCTTGCTTGTGAGACATTCAGCTGGGTTCAACTACTTTGGCATCTATGCTTAGCCCTACCTCTGATTTTCTGTGTTAACTTTGCATATCACCTGCATTTTTTTTTTTTTTAACTTCTGTTTCCTATCTGAAAAACAATGACATTAATGCTTTCCTATTTTTGTGAGGGCACCCAGTTTTGGTGAGATGATTAGACAAATGATATAGAGGAGACTGGAGATTGGATCTAGATGATAAACACAAGCCAAATCTTCTACACAGATGTCATTGCCTAACTCAGAGACAGCTGAGTCTCATATTGTCTAAATGTCATGCTGTCAATCTCTGAATGTCAAACTGTCAATATTACATAGAAACAGAATCTTAGAGTGATTTTTACAGTGCAATCCATTTTTCTAGCAGTTTAGAAATATTGTTATGAAATCTCCCTATTATTTGAAGATCTAATAAAAGCCACTTAAACATTAAGGCTTGTGCTCTAGTTGCATAACAATGGCAGATTGTACAAAGTGCCATTTATCTCCTTTGTGTCCCTTTGTAGTTCCTTGTTACAAATTGTGAAATTTCTGTCTTCGAGTGAAAAGCTTCCATTAAGAGCTTACAGGAGGAACAGTAACCTCCCTCCAGTACCCCAGGCTTGGAGCAGGACAGTGAATACGGTCTTGCTAGAGGTGAGAGAACATATCAAAACTTTTGCAAAGGCAGCAGAATGGCTGTACTCCCCAAGGCYCTTCAAACTGCTGTGACAAGGACAAGAGCATGGCTCCTACGGGCACCCCCTGRGGACAGCGCACTTCTCTCCCACAATCACCCTTCTAAGAAATGAAATGGAACATGATGAGCTGGCTCTGTCACGTGAAACAGCAGAAAGCAGCAGGCTATTTTCATGAAAACTGGCTTCAGATATGAAAGAAATGTGCTTGACAGAATGGGAGCATTTAAAATGCTTTTAAAAAAGGCCATGATGGTAAGAGTTTCATATTTTATATTGTACTATGGGGGGTGGAATATTATTAACTGGTAGCAGGTTACCTTTTTCATTACAGAGTCATCAGAGAGTTTACTTCTAGAAAAGTGATACTATATTCTGAATCACAYGTGTGTATATCTTCTCTATAATTTTGATCATTGTACATATCTATATATATCTGTATATGTGAAAGTCACATGCACACTTAGTCATTAAAGTAGACATTTAGAAGATCTGATGTAGGCCAGTATTCATCCATTTTCCCTTTGGAAAACAGCCATTTTATATCTTGGATGACAATTTATTGATTCATTTAAGCATGTGTGCACATGTATGCAAAATATATGAAAATAAACATTCTCAGGTTTGTTTTTATATGTGCATGTGAACATCTACCAGACGTTCACCTCCTAAGCCCTCAGTCTATCTACCTAGCCATGCCAATGGGAGAAAGKATAATGGAAGGAATGTGAGCTGTTTCCTTGATTATATTTGTAACAATGTGAACATATTAGCAGTTGCTCTAGTGGAAATTTGAATAAATCTGGAAGACTATAATCTAAAATTAGTTCTCTCTACATGTAATTGTCCTACTTTTGTTTGCAACAATTCCTGCCACACTGAGCTTGTACATATATCAGAYAACCTCCACAGTCTTTCAGGTTGATGAACATATTTTCTTTAGTAGGGTAGACAAATTAGCAGTGTATTTTTCCCTTTCATAGAAGATTGTAGGCAATGAGTTCTATGTTCAAGTAAACTGTGGGATGCTTACTATATTAGCATAAAAATGTGTTACCCTCAATAAGCTCTGAAATTTTGGTTTAAGTATTAGTGGGTTACTTAAAACAGAATGAAGATAGTGAAAGAAGATTTCTGTCAGTCCATCAACAGTATGATAGAATGAATCATGTCAGACCTGGACAGAYTTACATTATTGTTGATCATCCTTACTTCTGGGCTTACGTTTGCCATTCCTCTACTTGAAAAAAAATGTCTTCAGATTTAAATTATTGCTTCTTCCAGGAATTCCAGTTTCTGCTGTTTGTGTGTTTGGAACATGAAAAATATCTGTTTCTTGGTCTGTATATTTTCTGCTAATCTGCAGAGACTATTGCTGTACAAAAATCACAGATGAGACTTTATAATATTTAAATGAAAAAAGAAAAGATCACATTGTTTTCATTTGCCTTGACTTTATTTAATTTTAAGGAAAAACTTCCTGTATGCAAGAGCTTGAAGTCCAGCATTAGATGCATACGCATACACCCACACTCACAGATACGTGCAAGTCTGCCTCTTTGCTAGTAGATGGAGATTCTATCTAGACAAGAGAACTTCTGCCTACAGTCTTGCAGGATTAAAGCCTAAATCTACATAGATAATTTTAGTCTTATAAATAAATCTTAAAGAAAAAAAAAAAAAAAGGAGTGGGAAACGAAGACAATAGTTTTCTTGCTGCCTGTACTACAAGTTAGCTTTTATCTATTGTCTAGTACCTATTAGCTGCTTAGGTCTGTAGCCTCGATGGTACCCMGAATAACTCTTCAGACTTTCTGTTTCTGCAGAATGTTGCTTACCAAGGAAATGGCCATGGCTTCTTGGCCTCTGTTTGCARTATCTAGGTATCTTCAAAACATCCCATATGTGCAGTGGAGGGCAGACTACTGAACTACTACACTTTGAAAGCAGCTAGGTTCATCATTGTCTTCTCAAGTGATATAGAAAAGTTAGTATAGAACTGCTATTAGTATATGTCCTGTTTCYTTTCACAGTATGTGAAATCTGCTAAAGTTGATGGAACAATTTAGTGAAAAATGATGCAAAGAATTCTCTGCCCAAGGCAGATTTGCTGGGAAAAGAATTACAATCTAATGAATATCATTTACATATAATTACAATAATGAAAGAATAATGGAGAGAAGCAGGATGCTTTCATTAGTGATAGCTTTTAGAGTCATTTGGAAAGCCAGATCATCTGGATTTATGGTCAACTTGTTTTAGCAAATAACGAGAAAGCAAACTAACGAGACAACACGGAGAAAACTGATGAATCATATTTGAACAAACATGTGAAATTATTTCCATATGTCATCTTCATGAAGTTTTTTTGCAGAGAAACTATGAGTTCTCTGCCATTTACTATTTTTCCTTTGTTCAGTGTGAACATGGCGAATATAAGCAGCTATATCAATACATCTTCAATCTTCCAATTATTTGACTGTGTGCCAGTTCAGTGAGATTCAGCATGTACTTAATTATTTTACTGTATAGGAAAAGTTGTAGCTTCCATTGCATTAAGGAATTTTAGGCACAAAAAGGTCACATGTGTTTATAATGCTTGCTTTTTTTCAATATCAGATTTCTACTGTTTCTGATTTGTTCATTATAAATGATTATGCTAAATAGGTAAACAGCTTCTTGTGCAATCTGGAAAGAACAACAGCATAGGCTGGCTTAATTTTCAGATAGGTGAAATAATAATAGAATGACACTTGGATTTCTGATACTTTGATTTTTGTTTTTGTGCTTTCACTACTCAGAAACACTGGGAGTTCTGATAGTCTGCTTACTTTTACTTCTGAGCAGCTGCCATTCAAGTATTTTACATAAGCTCTTTCCAACAAGTGAAAAGCAACTTTAAAGTCACATTCTATGTTAGGATTTAAGTTCCAAAAGGTTGTATAATAAGTCAGAGAGTAAGGTTGATATCTGCCTATTTAAYGCAAATACCACAAATGCTCTAGAAGGAAAAGTTCCCACTGTCTAGACAAGTGAATATTTCTAACATTTCTCCATCGTTATATCTGGGCATTAATAAAAAATTACAACATACAGGACTGATTCAGAAAATCTGTTTTGAAGAACAATTTCTATTTTTTATCTATGTATTTCTATGACAATCCATGAAGAGTTTTATTCATATGTACACAGAGGTTCCTTACACTAGCCCTAGCAGTACTAAAAGGCTGTAAAGTGGTTTTAATTTTCAGCCATGTGAAATCTTGAYTAAGGTCTGGTGTGACTTATAATAGAGAAATGGTAGACATAAGAAGCAGCTTTGATGAATGAAATTACCTTTCTGTCAACAGCAGTGTCAAAGTGCTTGGGCCATATGAAGGCCAGGTCCTATTACTCACTACAAATACACACAGTGCCACCTTATATTAAAATGTTTTTCTACCTCTTCAGAGGAAATGTACAGATAAACAGCACATTTATGGATACTCTGTGAGGGGGCTGCTGTGTGGGCCTCTATACAGGCTACTTTTGAGTTCAGAAGCATAGAACAACTGCATTCTTATTCTCCCCGTCCACAAACCACTACCATGTTTTTTTCCCCACAGTGGGTGGCAGTGCAGTTGTTACAGACTTTTTTGAATTACCCCTGTGGATTATAAAATACATAGCGTTGTACATCATGAGTTTATGTCAGCAGTCAGTCCAGCAGCTGATGGATGCCTGGGTTGTCTGATTAAAGTAAAAACAGGAATGAGGACTGATACAGAAGCTAAGCAAAACTAACCYGCTTGCCTTGTAGGTTGCAGTCTATTTCAGATAATCTTGTTCTAGTACTAATTGTTCAGCACTGAAAAGCAACATGTGACATGAATAACTGTTTTTGAGGGCCGCATGAGCTGACAGTTTGGAGAGTCCCTCGCGCAGAAACCAGCTCAGTCTCGCCCCAAGGCACCTCTGCCATAGGGGGTGGCCGAGGCGCCTCAGCACCAARGACAGCGCTCGGAAACGGACAGCTGGTCTACCCGGGGCGGGGGGCTACCTTGCTCGGGCTGCCTCCGTAACACTGCCTCCTCCCAGCTTGTACAGCGGTGAAACAGATGTGACATACAGCAGTTTTGTCCTTAGGAAGTGTTGTTCTCTCTTGCGCTAGTAGCTGTCATTATTGCTGTCATTTTTAATTCACATCTTCCATCAAGAAAACACACATGGAGGACAGAGGAGAAATTCATGCTTCTCTGACTCCATTTTATCAAGACTTTATTTTTGGTTTGGAAATAAGGAGGTTAGAAGTTTGGGTTGGAATAATATTTGACCTGTTCTGCATGAAGTTTGCATGAGTACTCTATCTACCAAACAAAGACCAGGCTTTTATAATCCTGATGACATTCGTTGCAAGGAGTGTCCATCCATTGGCTTCCTGATGGGTTACAGTACCAAAGAGACCAGGGCTATGAGTGTTAGCTCATGGGAGAAAACAGATGTTGTAGTGAGAGCTGGAAGATGCTTTAGCATTGCAGGAAGATGCACACTTTTATTTCAAGATAGTAGAGAGAACATGGAAAAATTCTGCCTTCCAGTGTTTTTCTTGAAATATTGCCTTACCACTTTCCCAATGCCAAGTTTATGTCTTGAAGTGATTAGCCTGTGGCCTCCCAACATTTTAAAAAGCAGATCTGAATAGACGTGCAGCTCCATGACAATCTGTGCAGGATGAGATTTATGCAGTAAAATGGTAGCTCTGGAATCCAGGTTTCCCTTCTGCATCCTGCAGCTCCACTCCTGAAGACACTGACAGTGCTTGTAGTGGGCTCTGTTCCATACATGCCATCCCTATGGCAGGAGGACGAGAAGGAATTCCTCCATCGCACTCTTTCCTCTCACGGTAGCAGTGTCTTAGCATTTATTCATCCRGTAAATAATTCAGGAGGCAACAACCAATTGTTTAAGACATTGTCCTGTTTCATAACTCCCCAAGGAAAAATCAGCAGGCCAGAAAGAAACACCTGGTGTGATTTCCTGTCTTTCTTACTTAAAAAACTGTGTAAACTTGGTAAAAACCAAGATATGTTTGTTCCTCCTACAATTTCTTTTGTTTGAGCTGGAGCAGGTAATTCAGACTTTATTACAGCAGAGACTAAATATATAAAGAGGACAATGGCCTCCCCTTGAACTAACTTCAAGAAAAGAGAAGAAGTGTGAAGATCTAAAAAGTTCAGTCCAATAAACATACTTGAGAGTTCCCTGAGGAAAAGAAACAAATGAGGAAGATTCAGTTTCAGGGACTTTCTGGTACCTACTGCATATATGCACGCTGGATGTAGTAATTTTTCCCACATGCCTACTGGCTTAACTCTTCTGATTCTGAGTCAAATTTAAACCTTTTTGACATCGGATTCATTCTATGTCCAACAGCAAGTAGCCTTTTAAAGCTAAAACAGAATTATTGGTCCAAAGTTTGGCAGAATGATAGCAATTTCAGTCCATTCTTTCAAACTGATGACTATATGAAAGAATAATTTACTATGCACTTTACAGCTGATAATAAAGAGATATAAAATTATGATACAGAAACATGAAAAAGCATTTGGGCCCATGATGTTCATGTAGATTTTTATCTGTATTTGGCAAGACCATTATTTAAATATGTGATTGGACCCATGCCAGTACTTTCCTCTCTTTCGGTCACTCCAATCTGAATAAGTACTTCAAACAATTTTGCCCGTCCTCAGCCAGTGGGTTTCTCAGTATGAAATCAATTTTGAAAGACGAGAAGAGGGCAGAAACCTTGCTTGTGTTCAATTACATTTTTCAGTAATGAGAAAATTGAGCGACAAAGAGAATAATGTAGGTGAAATATATTCAGCGCATGCATAAGAAAATATTACTGACATTCAATTCAATTTATTGTCCAGAGTTGAGGCAATGCTATAGGCTGACTCATTGCTTGCTCACCAAGCTGTGAGCCTGTGACTGTATTTTGAGTCACACATGGAGAATCGCTACTCTTCTAAATTTTCCAAATCTCAGTAACTCCAAGTACTCTCTTTCAGGCTAAGATCCACCTTTCCTAACATCAGTCGTTTAATGTTAGCCTTGCTTGGTTGCTTAGGTTCCTTTTGAGATCAGTGATGAGAGATACTTCCACATGGTAAATCATCACACCCTAAACCAAGAAGACCAATATAGGAGGGCTAAGTTACCCTGAAGAAGTGAATCTCTCTCTCTACTGATGACTGTCCAGAACCTATGTGACTATCTTAGCCTGAACATTTTATTTTAGAAGGCTACCTGTTTCTGAACTCACATTTGGACTTGCACCATGTCTTGAAAAGAGGGATCATCAGAACTATTAAGCTACTAAACTTCAAATTTGWCTCGCTCAGTCTTCATAGTAGCTTAACTCCAACCTTTCTGAGCTTCAGTGTTATGGTCTACAGATGGTTAAATAAACAAATAAAAGATTAAAGTAAAATCTCTCACTCAGCACAAGAAATACACAGATACAGAAAAAAACAGTTGAATTCCATGTCAGTACCCACCTTTGTTTCTTTACTGTTGTGGACTGCTCCTGCTGGCACATGCTAGTGTTCATTCAGGATTCTAAATCATTTCTCCGGGGTCTCTTTCCTCATGAGTAACTCTTCTGAAAGTTGAGGTGTTATCTTTCATCTAGCTTGTATGACCTTTGTTTGTCCCATAATCCCCCAAAACTCGGTTTATTTCAAAAAGTTTGTGCATTTTTCTCCCTCATTTTTCTCCCAGGCTCCCTTGTTTATTTACCTATCATCTTGCTCAAAACTTTTTCTTTTTGCATTGTCTCGGTTTGTATTGTATTTGTATTATACAGATAAAGTTGGTGAATTTGTTTTAATTTCTTTCTTTCTTTATTTTTTTTTTTTTTTAGATCAGGAATTCCTTTTCAATGTTCCAAAAGGCTTGGCACAGCTCAGATGTCAATAATAATGATTTATTTTATTTTTTTTCCCCCAACTTTTTCCATCCTAAGGCTGAGTCACTGCACATTGAGTCTATCAATGATATCGCAATTTCATAAAACAGACAGATTCATGCATTATACATAACCAGTTCCCCAAATCACCCATTTGTATCAGAATGGACAACAGGTGATCTTATAAGTTTGGAAGAACAATTCCAAGTGTAAAAAAAGTACTGATTTAGTTGCTCAGTAAAGGTGAGAGTTATTAAAAGGAGAAAAAAAATGTCTATGCTCCAAATTTAATAAAATTTTGCCCTGAGCAGTTTTTAACAATTGTATGTGTCTTTCCACTTTAAAGATATTAGATCATTTCATTATAAGATTTAAATACTCCTTTGGCAGATACATGCAATTGCAATATTCCCTAGCCTGATAGAAAAGACATTTATTTTCCAAGAATGGAGAGGAATCTAAGTAAGCTTTCGGCGTATTTAACTCTTCCTCATTGCAATATTTTCCTGTGTATGCATAAGTGTATTTACTGATATCTAAAACTCTAAGTGAAAAAATATTGCAAACAATGTTCTTTCTCGTGATTGTTTAGAATAAAATGAGTGAAGTTGGAGACTCTTTATCTAGAAGATAAGAAACATCAAGACATCAAGACAATGAGGTTAACATGAAGTCTCACTAAAATTGATGCTTGATTTTGTGTGATTTTACAGTCTAATATAATGGTCTTTTAACATATAATTAGATAGATGGGATTTCTAAATTTGAAAGAATTATCTAGTAAAAGCTGGTGCCAAAAAGTTCCACCTTGTTCTGTGTTAATAGCTATCCTCAAAAAACTTCTAACAACCGGTTTGCATCTATTTTCTATTACAAAGGCATTTTTTTCTTTTACTGCATGTGCCACACAGTCAAAATACTAGGAAATCATTCTGAAATGGAGAAATAATCTGACTGAATCTGGTCTTTCCACAGATAATTCAGATCAATTTCACTTAGAGCTATGTGTTATGGAGCCAATGTTTCTGAGAAGCCCTGAAATTCTTTGTATCAATTTCCTTTCTGATCAAGTGGGAATATCTTTATCTTCTCTGAAGACTTCGTTGTAGAGCTTATAAGAAATGTAATTCATTTTCAATGATACATGCAATAAGAAAAAGCAAGGGGAGCAAAAATATTCCACCTACATTACAGATGAAATTTTTACAGAAATTGAAACTAGATTTAATCTGTCTAGGTTAGACACCAACAGCAGGGACATCACTGTGACAGTGCCAGGCAGCCACCAAAGAGCTGCCCCAATCAGTTTGTTGGCCATGGCTGGAACAGGCTCCATGCCTTCTGGTCATCGAAGCAATTGTCAGTAGAACAGCATCATGGCTGGGTTATCTCTTTGCAGCAGGGCTAAATGAGATGTCCAGCGCTAAGGTCTCTGTGAGTTTGGCCAGGTTGGATGTGAACAAGCACAACTTTTCTTAGAGAAAAAGGGAAAAGAGATTTTTCCCATTCTGGTGCTGAATCAAACTTTAGTATAATCTTTAGGAAATAARTCTGAAAGTAGGGGAGACTCTTTCTGGGCAGTGAGGCTCATCCCTGCAAGGCTTTCACAGGCAGGTTCCGGGAACCTCCAGCYTTTTCAGTCAGAAGACTATAGAGAAGCATATACACTATTGTGTTTCAGCTCCTCCTGCTCCACCCCATTGCTCAAACATTGGAGCATACAACACGTTCCAAAATAATGTCATGCCTACAGTGAACCTTATCACTCAGGATACTAAGCAGTTCCCTCAGGATCCAGAGCATCTGCTTATTCTTTTGACTTACCAACGTGATCTAAAATTTTCTGTTAATATCAACGGGTTTTGAAGCAGGTTCAGAAGATCAGTAGAGCTAAYTGAGCTTTGTTATCATGTTAGCTACCTCATGACATTGCTTGAGAATAATTTTTTCATTTATGTGATTTCAGGGATTATGTGATTTCAGTGATTAATGAGTCTGATTTTCTCTTTAGCAGCCATTCGAAAGTTTGGTTCAATTCTACCATTTTTCCASTTTCGATACAAAAGTGACTTTATTTTTCTTGACAATAGCAAAACAAATAAAAAGGAATTCTCAGRCTATTATGTGAGCTGTGTATCTTTTGGAAAGCATGCACTCCCAAGCGACATAGACCTGAACTCAGCAACTAAGTTAAATTATACAGACAGTTGAAATGAAGGATTCTACTTTTCTTTTTTAGTGTCCTGTACTAGAAGTATATGCTTATATTTTAGAGAGATGAAAGAAATGCTCAACAGTAAAATAGCTCTGATACTGGYGGAAACCTTTAACCAGCTGCTTATGCTAGTATCATTAGCTTTCTCTTCTGGGAAAAGCCAATATAAGCATGTTGAAAAGTAGGCTTCCCATTTACAAAGATGTAATGAATTCCTACTACAGTACTTCTGGGCACCAGAGTAGTTTGGAAACAAATGGACATGATTTATTACCATTAAGGTAGAGATCTCTAAAAGAAATTTAATCRAGTTTGAGGAAAAAAATGAATATTAACCTATCCATGCTCAGGAAGTGGTAATACATTAAATCTGTCCTTTATAATCTTTATTTCTCTTTAATATATGCTTTCTCCCACTGTTTCTGTGTAAAAAGCTACATTTTTCTCAAATTTTAGTTTTGGCTGAGGTGTTTAGAAAAGTAGGCTCTTTTTCTCTTCTGTTGCCATTTGCTGTTGCAGGTAAATGAGGGAAACTGAAACAAAACTGATTTAGAACTTTCAGTAAGGTTTAAAATATATTTTTAAAGTCCTAAGTTTCTGAGTTCCAATTTTCTGCTTCTCTACCCAATTTTAGCAAAACTTTAGTTTGCTAAAGTACAGTAACCTGTACTCAACGGGCTAATCCAGGCCAGAGCATATTGGTACATATTAGCAATTTGAAGGCACCAAAAWTTCTCATGTTTCATTTATATTGTTTTCAGAAGTAGGATAGCAGCATCTTAAAGATTTAAAAGTAAAGTCAGGGTTCATCTCACCTAACTTTACCCATCTTAAATTTCAACATCTACCTCACACTTGTTCCCTAGACTCCTGGAAAGAATTGGCAAGGACTCCTTTGCAATGTTTAATCCCATATGGGACGGCAGAATGAACGACTCTCTAGAAGTGCCTATAAAAGGAATTAATCTTAGGTTGCTAAAACTGGGATCAGTTGCACATCATGTGGTTTTGTTTCTTCTGATATGCACGGGTAACTCCTACTAACATCAGCAGGAATAAAGTGTATGAATTAATGCTTGAATATATTGTTCATCTGATTTATGTAATTATTGTATCAATTCCATGTAATTTAAGTCTGCCAAAGTCATTACAATTATATACAACAAAGATGAGATAGGGAGAAACTAGAAACGTTCATGCCATAAAACGAATTAGAGAGTGTAAAGAGTTTTTCATCTAAACTCTTTTTCTTGATAAAGGGTTGAGCTACTCAAATTGATCTAGTTAACAGGAAATAGAGGGCTTTGTTGAATTTTTACTTTTGTTTACCATTAGAGAGAGTCAAAATAAACAGTGAAGTCAATAGGTCAAGATCTAAGTTAATTAAATGACAAGAGATTCAAAAAAAAAATAGTTAATTAAAAGTTAAGTCCRTAAAGAAGTGTTAAGAGAGTTCAGATGGAGATGTTTGATTTTAGAAAAGAGGAGAATACTTTACCTTGCCAAAACTTTAAAAAAAACTTTTTGGATTGATGACTTGGCATATTTATGATCTCAAACATTTCTTCATGAAACCTCTTTTTATTTATAAGGTTATTCTCCATTATTTTTACAAATAATTTAAATTGTCTTCTAATGTYATAAGGTTTTTATTGCTCTGGCTTGCCTGGAAGATAATAGCAGCAGCTGAACTTCTTTAAGATATTAAAATTTTTTTTTTGCTATTGGAATGATAGAAAACTCAATTATGTTATCTCTCCATTATATGCTGAAGAATATAGTAGAGAATTTGGTAACTGTTTTGAGAAACTTAGAGGTTTAAAATTGTTTATTGGTTATTTTGATCTTACAGAGTCATTTGAAATAGCTCTGAATGGGTCTTATAAAGTGATTTACTGCCTTTTGCCTCTACCAGAAATAATCTCTTCTCTAGAGATCAGCGCATTCTTTTCTGAATGTCAGAATGAAGAAGTTTCTGAAATACACTTCAGGCAGGTGATAAGAGCTACTCTTCAGCAGGTAGTGTTTTGGACTGCGAAATCACAGTAGTGGCAGTCATAAGTTGATGTCTATGAGYAGCCACACCTTTACCTTTCACAGTGATAGACACTTGCAGCCCAGTGATACAAGATCATAAAGAGAATAAAGTAGTGGCATCAGCTTATGTCTGTTACGCATCTAAGCATGAGCCAAAGAAGCCATTGGTGTCATACCAAGACAAAGATCTTTTGCAGACCAAATTTATGGTCTGCATAAAGTTATGCAGTATTTTACATTTTTTGGTTTGATCATCAAAAACATGCATATTTTAAATGCATATTGGATTATAACACAGTCAGCCAATGAAAGTCCTAGAGCCTATTTCCACAATTTTAGTATTCCTCATTTGTCTGCAAATAAATTAATGGCTCACTAGTTGTACTCTCTGTAATCTTGACARTCTTGTGAAGGTTGCACACTAGTGTTTTATATGTAACTAAAACTTAAGTGCCTTTGGTTTTTTTGAGAGTGTTTTTAACCAAACTCATCATCTGGCGTGTAAAAGATCGTCTTGTATAGTTAAAAAGTGCTATTCTCATAGAATGATACCATGACATTTGGCAGACAAAAATCAACTATATGCAAACAAAGAAAAATTAATAAATCAAAAACAAGCAGACTTCCACTCATTTCTGTTTTTGTTTTTCCCTTGGATATGGCTGTATATATCCTTGTCATCCCACAAAGTCACATCTTCCAAATACTCTTCTACATTATATGAAATAAATGTTTACTGCTCCCTCAAATTTGCAACTTGGCAGTGATTTGGTATAAACAGAAATGACTCATTTTAAAATGTGATGATCTGTATAACTCATTGAAAGAAAGTGTATTTTGGGTTATCACAGAATTTTGATTAACTTCATCCTGCAGTGTGCTGCATGATTCCTATGTTTGCAAATGTTTTCATTAACAATGAAATTATCAGAGATTCTTTTACACATCTCATCCTTATTAATCCAACTGATTTGTCAAGTCTTCAACTCTCATTACCATTTAAGACTAAATCTAACTATATAAAATTATCTTTACTCCCACTGTTTCTTGCTATATGAATTTATTTTGATGTGCTATATAGCCTAATCTCCTTCTGGGAAGATTTTGATAACTGTAGGCATGYTAGAGGTAGAAAGATTCATGAGTCAGTGCAAGACACCTATAAACAGAGAATGAAGTGTTTTTCAGCATGAGAGAGTGTAGCAAAACTTAATCTTTTATTAGCAAATGATGTATCCACATCATTCCAGCATCACAAGCTGTTTTAAGCATGACATCTGTGTTTAAGATCTTCAGGCAGACTTTCAGCTGCAGAGATGTTGATATATGTATTATCTAATGATTTGACCTTGTGTTTTCTTTTATGCATGTAAATTGAAATAAACATGCTCTTATTTTCATTTTTTACAAGTCCTTGTACAATCTAAAATACCAAGAGAATGCCTCTCCGGTACTTGATCAAATCTTATAACCTGTTAAAATGGGAGAAATACTAGTGACCAAAATTTCAATAGACTTAAGATAATTCTCACTCAGATTTTACAGATATATTTTTTTGGACTACTATAGTTTAAAATGAACATCATATTTCAAGCACAGTAAACTATTAAGTCAGACATRATATAGATTATGAGATCATGGAGTATCTCTAATCTTACACAATATACTACATAAATGAGAGTGATAAAATTGGGCAGACCTGAAYAGTCAGTGAGCGTGAGTAAATCTTGGAAAGAAAAGTGTTCCTGATATGGGAAAAGAATGACTTAGTAGGAGAAGAAATTACACAATTCTTGAGGGGTCTATTCCCCACAATCTCAATAGCTATGTAGCTTCTTGTACTCCTTTCTGAAAAAAAATAAAAAAATAAAAAAATAAGCTTGTTCATGCTTTCATATTTTCTCTTCCTCTTTTCATTAGGGTGACTGATTGTACTGGGCTTAGTGCAATTTTGCCAGTAAAGGACATCAYCTTTTGATGTTTCAACATTTTGATTTTTTCTGTTGAGAATCTTGAAAAAAATTCCATGATTTCTAGAGGGAAGCAAATTTTACTGCCACCTGATTTGCGGTCAAGTGGGAAAGAGCTGAGAGCAGAATTAGAMGTTTATAGGTATCATCCAAGGACAGAGCAGAGGAAAGAATTCCAAAATACTAGGAGCTTTATTCCTATAAATGGAGTACAGAAGATGGAAGTCTCTGTCTAAATGCAATTAGGAAAGGCTAAATTTTCTGGTGTGACMCTAACAAATCCTGTGTGGGTAGCACAGGGAGACCATTGAAAGGTGATTTTGGAGGAAAGCACAAGCAAGTATTTCACAATATCACTYGAAGTGCTTTGGATAGAGCCACAGTTATAACTGTAAAATACTACAGGAAAAGGGAAGAGCTAACCAATATATTGCATCGAGGACCACCAATTTAAAGAATAAATGATCGACTTTAGGAATCTCATAGTTGTCCAAAGCAGAGTACATGCAACTGCATTTGAAGCAAGTTACTGAAAACCAGAAGAGTTCCAGAAAATTAGTATTTACTAAGCCGAAGTCAGTTCTTTCTAGGAAGCCAAATTGTCGTTGGTAGTAAGTTGTCATTGTAGGGGGATTTCTTGCCATGCCTACTAYGGAGATAACTGTCTCCAAGCTAGGTACCTCATTATCCATTARTAGTAAGTGGAAAGGTATAGGGACTTCTAAGGCAGGATTCATCCACTTACATCAGATGTATGTCAGGGAGTAGCAAGAATGGACTGCTCCATAAGAGAGGATGAGCCAGAGGCCAGTGGTGGCCCCATCAGAGGCAGGCCATGATACTGCCAACAGGGCACAGTGCCACAGCACTGAGGCAGGGCCAGAGTGGGGACAGAGTCCACTGACTCTGATCAGTGATCATTACGCAAAGTGAAGTAACAAATGAGGTCCAGAGTCCATCTGGGAAGTCCAGTCATCATACTGGGACAGCAGTGACAGAAAAATATRAGGGTCATTCTCTTCTCCTCGTCATTATTTACACTGTGTGACCTGTGAGGCTAACAGGCTTAGTCCATGCCAAGCCTGGATAGGTTCATCCTGGTAAAATATAAACCCAAAGRCCAGGAACAGATCTGAGCCATTTCCTTAAATCCTAATTTATTGTCTACCGTGTTCAAATAAGCAGCCTCGCAAATATAGAGYAGTTTGATCTTCAGCCTTGAAATAKGYATATTCCTCATTAATGGAAGCATGCTTGTTGACTATATGTATGAATAGTGTTGGATGAATTTGGCAATGTGGTGTTTTAAGTATTATTTCAAAAGAAGAAAAGTTCAGGTGACATTGAATCTAATAAGAAATATCTTTAATGTATTTGTTTTACCCTTTAGAATGCAAGAGTGTATTTCATTTTTTTTTTTTAATAAATACTTTTGCCCATACTCTATCCTCCAAAGCAGGAAGATGTAAAGATGCAAGGAGACCCTGCCGAGAACAGGGCAGTAGGCAGGCCACCAGTTCCTGGAGCAATGCACACATATTATCCAGTGATTAAAAAAAAAAAAAAAAAAAAGGCCATCAAGCTCATTGCAAAGTTGCAGGTGCAGGAGAACCTGTGCCAGGCGAGGAAGGGGAAGAAGTGTACCAGCGCAGCTGAGGTGCCCCACACTTTTACGAGCCTGCAGGGAAGGGGTTTGGAAGGAAAAGGGAACTCTTCTGGAGGTGCTACTGCAGCTGTTGCAAGGAGATGTTTTAACTCTTAGTCTTTCTCCTTCCTACAATTTCTGATTCAGACCCACCCAAACAACTAATCTATTTATTCTGGTCTTTTTTGCAATGGTAAAGGAACTTGAGCCAAACTTTCCAAAGTAAGAATGCAGTGAATGTTGTATCTTATTTAGAAAATCTTAGATGCAGTGAAGCCCAGTAGCACTGGCTAGAAAAGACTGCTCAGCTTCTGTGGACATGAAATAAGATTCTATTTGAAATGGCTCTAAAACACAAGGATTTGTGGAGAGAACACTTTCTTTCTGTGGGATTTATAACCACTTTAGAGAATGCTTTAATAGGAACCTGCTATCATCTATTATGGCTCACTACTTCCAAACTAGCTCTAGTATCAGCATACTTCTTAAAAAAAAAAAAAAAAAAAAAAAAAAAAGAAAAGAAAAGAAAATAAGCCTAGAGGATATAGTGGATGAATGGAAGTTGACAAAGTAATAAAATCAAAATAGTAGGGGAAAGGGGAGGCAGTCCCCAGATACTTTGGGGAGAGAGAATGCAGCTTGTGATTTAATACGAATCAAGGATAACCTGAAAGCAATTTGTTTTAGAGTCTGCCATCTATATGTTTGATGAATATTACTGGAAAGTACTGACTGCAGGAGAGTCATATGTTAGGCTGCTCTGAAAGATGACATAGAATGTGATACTTGTAGGTGTAAAGGTCTCTTAGGAGACCTTAGATAATTGTAAATGATGCATTAAAATGTCAAAAAAGGACTCAAGCAGAAAAAAGAATGATAATAGGAAGGTAAGAGATGGATAAAAGTCAAAGGGATGTCCTATTAATTTTATTCTTTTATCCTTTTAAACACAAAATTGAGTTTACGCTGTTACCCTATCAACCCTACAAAGCATCTGTTTTCCCACTCTTCACACCAAAGAAAGTATCCTGGACATAACTGAATTGTTTCAACTGCATTAACAAGAAATTTCTGTTCATCATCAGATGTTTTTGTAATGAGGTGGATTCCTAGATTTGGTYCTTTACCACAAAATTTGTCCCATCTCAACTCTGTTAAGACATCCACCCCACCACTCCCATATTGTCAAAGATGGGGCATCTGTTCTCTGTTGATTAATAAATGTAAGATAAAACTCTGAAGGACCTTTCCTACATTTCTCTAGTTATTCATAGCCCAAACACTGCTATAGCTATTTTCTGAGTCTGAAGGCAATCAGTATTTGGTTATTGGTACTGATGTTGTAGAACTAGATGGATAAATTGATCAACACTTGTGAAACTACAGTTGTGGTCCATTGAAACTGCTTTAAATTTTGTGGATTTAGATCAAGATTATTATGGGATATTTAATATTTTTATGGGATTCCATTAGAAAGATATCATTTCTTTTCAGTTCTGAGATATAGCTAAAAGATTATTTACYGATGTAAAGCTGTATAGGATATTTTCATATGGCATGTCTTCACCAGTAAATGAAATATGCAGCTCCAGGCTGACCCAGGCATGACACTTTGTAAAAATCACAACATATTACTTATTATTATTGCTTGCCTGGCTAAACTGTGTATTCAAAGATACCAACTATAAAATGACATTATTTTCATTTTCATTTCTATGTCATTTAAGGCACAGGTGCAAAATATACGTACAATTTTGTTTTGTGATATGATCTCTAAAATTACTAATTGAGTGTAGATTTTTTTTTTAGSGTTGAATGAATAAATAGTTCTGTTCAGATTCTGTATTTTATTGACATACTGCTGTATGTACAATACTCTGTACTTGAGGTGGTATATTTTTCATGATATTAACATACTTCTCTAGATTAAGAAACCTTGCAATCTACACTGTAATAACTCTCCTGCTGCTTGTACACACAGCAGATTTGAATGAGGCTGGTTCTCATCTACCTCAAGTGTTTTACYTACCCACCTAGTCAGGAAAGAAGAGGAAAGGAATATTTTGTGCCCCKTTCTGTTTCTCAACTATTTCAGCCCTTTATCCCCATTTTACAGTAGAAATATGGAATGGGACCATTACATAATGGAGCAAGGCAGGGCAGATGTGTCATATGGCCAAGGGAGCTACACCCTTGCTAGCACTGTAGTCGTGAGTGGATTATGGTGGCAGTGACTAGGAAAATGTCCCACACTGTTGTTATAATGGCTTCATCTTCTGACAATGGTGCTATCATCGCKCTCACAAAT
The DNA here is from genome assembly GCF_003343005.1 of Rhea americana. Lineage (NCBI taxonomy): Eukaryota > Metazoa > Chordata > Aves > Rheiformes > Rheidae > Rhea > Rhea americana. The sequence goes on along the minus strand of NW_028186507.1, from coordinate 262,958 downwards.
GCTCACAGCGTGCTGGGGCTTGTGACTCCAGAATGAAAACATGAGTTTTTTTCTCCATTTGTAGTATTCTTTAGATYCTGATGGTTTTTCACTTGTGTAGAGGTGGACTAGAACAATCTAAACCATYTATTTTCAGATATATCCAGTTACAATCTGCCAACCTGTATTTTGTGCAACCCTTCCAAGACAAAGTCAGCAGCCCTGGCACCTCTGCAATCGTTCAGACACACAAAGATCACAAGCTACTGTTTTCTACTAGCAGAGCAAGAGATCATATGGGAACAGTGCATCATTTAGGTGTTATCTCATACTAAAACTGTGTCAGCAAGTGTTGCTTGGTTGAATAATGCCACAGCAATTGGGTCAGATGACAGCTGTAGTTTGTGCTTCAGAATTTGGAAGGTCAACACATGGTCAGATGAAGTTTCTGTTTTAGATATCCAAATACTGATGATGTAAGCAAGTATTTTTGTAAGCATTCCAGTATTTTTGGTTTGTTTTTGTTTAGTGCATACTWATCATCATTAAAAATGGTATCAATGAGTTATTTGTCTTTAAGTAGAAATGAATGTAAAAGAGGAAATTTGATTGTTAGGAACTCTGGGAAATACAAATATAAATGGGTAGAAAACACTTTTTTGTCCTGTATGTTTTGTGATAATTTGTATTTCTTCCCCTCTCAAAAAGGTACATAAGTTAATTCTGATATTTTTTATAATTCAAAATCCTGTGGAAAATTGAATCTAAGATAGCCTATATTTCATTTCAAATGCTTTGAAAAGCTGCATATTTTCTATATTTTAAAAATATTTTACCATAATTTTGGTAATATGGTATTTTACCATATTATCTTATAACTATGGTTCTTTACTCCTGTTTTTACATTATGTAATATCAAATGGAAAGTCATTCTGAATCACAGGATGGTCAATTTAAATTTTACCCATTTCTAAATCTGTTCAAAAAGAAAAAGACTCCTTCCCTAATAGAAAATGTTGAATTTCTACCAATGGAAAATGTTTCCCTGAAGTAAATCCTAGATTGCTTATAACAGTAAGTCTTTGTTTTATTCTCTTTAAGAACACTTTGTGGGACCTTTAAAAGTTAATGTTTCAAATGGTACCAGATGTTCTTTTCTATCCGTTTCTTTTTCAGCCAGGGTGTAGATAAACAGTGTGTGCAATATCTTCTTCATCAGTACCCTCATATCTCAGTGGATTTAACACTTTTGTCAAGCTGGTTCCTTGCTATATAAAATTCTATTTATTTGTATCATTACAATAGCCAGGAAATTATTAGAATTCTAATCTCCTAACCTCATCTTCTAAGCCTATAATACTAAATTTACCGTGGTTGACAAGAAAGAAGACAACCTATTTATCGTCTTCTGTGATCTTTCTGGCAGCCCAGTTCTTAAATTAATAAATACAGCAAAATGCATTTGTTTCTTGTCAATGCTTTCATAATACAACTGTTTTGTTGCACACAACGCACAACTTGCATACTGGGCCTTTCATTCCTATCTCAATCCTGTCTGTCTATATTGTTATCTACTCCATAGGCAAATGTGTATACCTACCCACCCCTATGAAAAATAGCTTAAAAAGCWTGAATAGCCAATAACAGTCCGTTGTCAAACTATTTTTCCTTCACTTTCTGTCTATATTATAACTGTGCAAAGAGCAGATGCAGTCTTAGGTCTGAATTGCACTTGGAGTCCCCCATGTAGGTCCAAGTGGGTTATTCTGAGCAGATCATCTACAAATGGGGCAAAGTATGCAAGAATCCTTTCTGGAGCAGGTATCCTCACTCTGGGTTTTGTCTAAGTGCACTATATATCTTTTGAGTTGAAAAGCAATTCATTCAAACAGGCTACAGTATAGATGGAAAATCATGGAACGTAGGTGTCCACTCTCATCTCTGCTTTTCATCTTGTGGTAAGGACAAGGCCAATTTGTGAGKGTAGTCAGTGCTTCAACAGGTGAATATAAGCTCTTATATTCAGCATTTTTCCTTCTATTGTATCAGGAACAAAGAGGAGAATTTTTGCTCTTCAGTCCTTAAGATTTAGAAGTTAGTTGTCATTTTTTATAAAGTACTTTTTAGATTTGATCCAGCTGCTCAGAAAGCTCTCATGATCTTGAGCTGATAATTTTAGTGATCCCATTGAAGTTAAACTGACCATTACTATCAAGAAAATGTATGCTGAGGAGTCCGTTTTGAACATGCTTGGTGTTAAACACTTTGGCTGTATTTGAGAAGGCAGTTATGTTTTGGACTGCATGAACTTTTTGGAAGGTTAGTACTCTTAACCCCAAATTCAGAAAACAGCAGTAATCCAGTTGTCTATCACAGTACGCTAGTTTGGCAAACATAAGATATGGCCCATTATGCAAACAGAAATCATTTTATCAAAAGATGAAAAGACATTCATGATTAAAATCCTACAAAATGAGCCTTTGAGAAGCCTTCATGACATAAGTAGCCTACACTTTTTTACTAGCTACTCTAGGAAGGGGGAAAGGCTGTGGTTAATGATGTGGAAAGTAGTTCTTAGTATCACAGTATCACTGCCTTGGCTGTCAAAATAGCTATTCATTTTCATGGCTTGAAATGGACTCTAGACAGCTGGTTTACAAAAGTGCTTTGAAAGCTGGGCATTGTTACCATGTGAGTTTATGGAACTCACATGGTAGCTTCAAAAAAGAATTATATGAATTTGAAGTACATGAAGCCCTAACTAGAGTGAACACAATGATTTAGATAATTTCTGATGGTCTCTCATAGAAAATCAGACATTACATAAATTATTGTACAGTAAAATCATCAAGCTACTTTTATTCTTTAAGCATTTGTCTGCAGTAGAGCAGTTTTCTTTCAAGCGCTGTTCTAGACTAAGGCTGACAATTTGGATGTGATTGCAATGTACCGATCTTTAATCTTTAATGCCATAATTGTCATATGGTACTTTGTGCTCCTATAATAGGCCTGCATAATACTGAAAGTGAATAGYGACAATGGATATCCCATGGAAACTCAGTAACCTACCTACGTAAGGCTGGATCCTGCTCCTGTTGAGATCAATGGCTGTGTTTCCAATTACACCAGTATGAGCAGTATTCTATCTTCTGTGTGGGGATAAGTATCAGAGACAAAGAAAAAAGGATCTGCCTGAATCACATACAAATTAACTTCTTAGTGTTTTATTTTACTAAAATGTTGTTGGAAATAGAGAGGAAAGAAAGGTAACATGTAAGAATGTAATTTAAAGGTTAAACTGTTCTTTTCAATTTGATTTCATCATGTAAGCACACTTGGTTAATAAAGCAATTCAAACAGTAAAGATTGTCCTAGTGCAGGTCTATCTCCTCTCCCTCCAGAGTGACTGGCTCATCAGGTAAAGGATCATGGGTTTTAGCCTCTGTTTTTTTTTTTTTTTTTGAAACTGTACCTGCTGAGTCTGCGGTCATTACTGCTGTTGTTTGAATTGGACTCTTTTCACGTAGTGCTGGGAGTAGATCAGAGTCCCCAAAATACCACTGTACTTGTGACGGCTCTGTCTGCGGTCCTTGTTATCAGAGACCTGCTTCCTTCTACCTCATGCATGTCTTTGTCATGACATTTCCCATTTCTACCCTGCTCTCTCCAAACTCTCCTCTTCTTAGCCTCACAGATCCATATACTCTCTCATATAGTTGRTTATTTTCTGTTATCAAGTTTCAATTCATGTTCTTCTAGCACAGTGATCTGCTGGCTACTCCTGGCACCTACCTTCTATCTGGATGGACTATCATTTTTAATGAAGTGCCTTTCTGGAATATAGGACAGCTTACATGTGAACAGGACCACTTTTAAAACCAGATTGTTTGCAATCCTACTCYAGTCTAGTTTCTATCTTCTGTTTCAAATTCTGACCAGTACCTTGTGCTTAATACATGTAAAATTAAATTAAAAATTAAAAAGTAAGCCAACATGCCAATTCAAGGCACAGGATTTTTTTGTAACTTCACTTTCACAATTCCTTAAAACCAACCTTCAAATTGAAGCTTTGTATCAAATTTCTGTAGCTTCTATTTGTGATGCTATTTGATCATATAAAATAATATGATGGAAAGTACAAAAAAGGGAGATGGCAGATGTGCATATATGTAGGAACTCAGAACAGATAAGGTTTATATGAAGTACAAGACAATTCAAATGTAATTTAGTGTAGCAAAATGAAAATTGTAACATAAAGCAAATAGTCCAAAAGATCAGAAATTCTTGTGTTTTACATTTTTACTTTTCTAGCTGTAAGAAAAGCACTTTGGAATGTTCTAGTGCTATCAGACATGAATTATTAGAGCACAAAGCAATGGCTTATTCTTAACTTTGAAGTGTTTATAAGGAACTGTGGACTTCAGAACATACTAGGCATGAAATATAGGACAATATTTTAAAAGACAAAATAATTATAGGTGTAATTCTATTCTTTTCTTTCATGATAGATCCTAGAAAATATTGTAAATTCTATGTATTCTGCTTTGTGAGTAATTCAAATATCTGGCTATCAAACTGAAAAAGAGGAAGAAGAAATAAAAGGAGAGAAAGGAAAGATAGATTCTTCTCTGAGCTGTGTAAAGCCTCYGCCCATTTTAAAATAGTCACTTGGCTTTAGAGCTTTGCTGTACTCAAAAGAAATAGAGATTCAAGTAACCTCAGTAAAGTCATTTGGAATTTGTGCAATGCTGKGTTACATTAAAAGCAGTAATGCTCCTTTATGAAATTAAACAATTGCAACAGAAGAAGCCTTATCCAAAACACGAAGGTGTATGTTGCTGTTCAAATCAAAGGCATGCAAAGATGATGGCTTTTACTGGATATTTATTTGTAGAGGGTTTTGTTCTGTTCTGGAAGAAAGTAGCTATTATTGCAATTACATAATTTCACTTAGGGATGAAATTATTTCTCATATTTTTCCTGAATGAACTGTCATAACATTTTCTATCGAAAACAAGCAGGAATAACAGTGAAGAGATGCTAAAAGGGAGTAGTAGGAGGAAAAGTAAGCAGGTATTCAGACTATTGGAAATACCAGTCATCAAAGAGCTGTGTAAGTAACCACAGGCTGTACTACACCTTGTGCATGAGAGGGAGAGAGAGATCTTTTGTCCTTCTCCTGGCAGAGTTGGGAACCTGGCTATATGTAGCCAAAGTGTCAGTCCTTCCTGARAGGGAAAAGGGGTCAAGGAAAATGAAACACAGGGAGGACACATAGCTGGTGATGGGGGACAATGAATGAAGAAAGGATGATGAAGTGCAATGAATTGGTTGAACCTCAGGCAAGGAAAGCATAGAGGAAGAGATGAGGGGAGAAATGTAGCTTCAGCAAGAAGATCTGGAAGAGCTGGAAGGGGGACAGTGACTTGTGAGGTATGTGGGTGCCAAAGTTTTCTTTGTGCCATGGAAATGTCATGAGCTGGGATGCCTGTGGACTGTGATGTTGAATGTGCCCATGTCTACCAACCCATGAAGAAAATTCCCAAGTTTGCCACCATGAGCTAAAGCTGAAGTGGAGCCTGGCCCTGAGGGGTCCCTCATCCCTTCAGGTGACAAGATGTCCCATCTTTTGGTATCCAGCAGGATATAAAGACAAGAAAATGGAGTGCCCAGAGCAAGAACATGTGGAGGTGACGGTGGGACCCAGTTTTAGGGTGGCTGAGCTGCAGGTTACCCGACTGGCTTGGGTAACATGCAGGAGTGGCTGAAGGAGCTCCTGATGCAGAGGTCTGAGTAGGAGCTCTGTGGGACTGGGGCTGTGGTGGCAGGAGATGCCCTCCATCAGGACCCTCAGGACAAGAAGGGAGTGTAGGAGGCCCTACAGAGGGGAAAGCGGTGGGTGGGCCACCATGGACACCAYAGGAGACAGAGAAAGTGAGCAAACACACTTCTCACAAAGAGGAGAGAAGAGGTCAGGGCTTTAAGACAACAAGGCTGCCAAAGACAAGGTATGAAAATGCRTAGGATATGTGGAAACTGAAATTCAGGACAGCTCCAGTGAGAGATCTGTCAAGGCCTGCAACTCTTATCCCGAGCAAAGGTTGAAACTGAGCAGCACTTGGCTGCTTTTTCTTGTGAGAGAAAACCAAGTGATCACAGTGGTGTGATCTGAGATCAAAACAGGCAAATGAACCTCAGCTCTCCCAGATGAGTTGTCTTTGTTGAAACGTTTCATCTGAACATGAAGTACAACCAAAATTCAAAGTAAGCAAAGTCCCACAAACCTAAAAGGCTAATCCAATGCTTTGAGAAGCCTCAGAGCAAACTCCCCCTCAGTTGTTTCACATGTTTCCTCACTGACTTAGTGACATGAAGTGTTTAGCAGACTACCCTGCGCTCAGAAATCAAGCTCAAAACAGTGAGAAGATCATTCTTCCATCCCCTTTTGGGGTCAGAGAAACTGGCTGAAGGCTAAATCCCTTCAAAGCAGAAGCTGGAGGCAGCTGTATTGTAGATGGAAGGAGAAAAAAATGCAGTGTTACAGCAGTTGTCTTTAGCTTGTGAAACAAAATGAGCCGTCTTCTGAAATACCAGTGTAAAGTCAAGGTATTCTCCAGTATGAAGGTGTAGCATAACCAAGTAAAAGACTTCTAGAAAGAAGCTTCTTGAACACATCTAGCTGCCTACACACATTTCCTGTAGTAACTTTCTACTGTTTGATTATTCTGAGAATGGAAAACAGCACAGAGCATATTCTGTCATTGACAAAGGCTTTTCATACTTCCGTGGGCAAAGGTGATGTTACTATTTGTTCCTAAAAAARTACTTTCTCATAGTTCTAAGACGACCAGGAAACCATGACATGCTTTCCATGGTTAGCTATTTTTCTCTGAAATTGCCATGATTTTCATTGTGATTATCAGTGAATGGCAATATTTCCAATACTGAAATCCTATGACATGAGGTATGGTACCCAGTGTTAGGGGCACTGCTTCGGACTTTTGAGGGAGRATAGGTATCAGATGACATGTGGTGCTTTGATGTTTGGTGGGAGCAGACATAGCTTCCCATGTGCTAAGGGATCTTTCAGATGAAAAGGGAAGTGCCCAGTGCCTTTAGGTGCTGAGGTACCACTGAGCATTTAGGTTTGTAATTCTGGATTTGTCACGTAAGTTGAGATGAATTCTACCTGAACTTCAGCCATCTAAAAGGAAGGCTTGTTAAGATTTTTTTTTTTACCTTAGCTCTTCATGCAAGGAGCATCATACACACTGTATGATAGAGAAATGCAGTTTAACTGTTCACCTACAACACCCTACAAAGGCAGCTCTGCTGTTTCTATACTTAAATTGCTCTACATTTATCTGGCTATTATTTCTCTGTGTCCAGGTCTTGTGAATTAACAGTTCTGACCACAGACAGGGCCATTTCTAGCCCTGTAACTGTTGATGTAAAAAACACCCTGCAGAGAGGGATCAGGCTAAAACACTCTGAACAGTCTGATATACTAACTTGATATGGCTCTTCTGATACTCTATAAAGAATATGCTGACATCCATTTTTAGACCTCTAATTCTATGCACCTTTTCCTGGAACCTAGGAACCTCACTTCAGACTGTGGATGCACTGAGGATTTTGTAGAAGACAGATGATGAAAGACCTGTTTTATCCAAAGCTTCTCCAGAACCAATTTAACATTCTTTGATTTGGGTATATATTTTTTAGAGAAAATGAATGAATGATATCATGATGAGTAGTGTTGCTATGTCCCTATTCGTCTGAACTCCTTTTACTTGATTTCTAGACTTACTTTTTGTTTCTAAGTTAAAGTTAAGACCATTCCCTTCCCCCTAAATGTCCACACTGTTTGTTCTCTGTAAGCCTTTGCTAAGTGAAAAAATTCTTTCCTCTGAGAACAGCAATACTGTGTGAGTTTG
>NW_028186507.1:144218-254627 GCF_003343005.1 Rhea americana | reverse complement strand
TGTAGAAACCATACTCATCGTATTAATGATATATTAATGATTAATATATTGACGGGGTAATTTATTGTGTATTAGTTCCTTGAACCAACTGTTCTAGTCGTATGGGCCACTTGAGGTTAACAACATCACCATTTTATGAGATCACTATTTTTTATTTATCATAATTGATATATGAGTAATTGATTTCCACTAAAAACAGACTTTAGTTTCAGAAATCCTGACTGTTATTTTTTGCTATTGCCTCAAAGTAGTCATCATCATCATAGTAGTACTGATGGTGTAGCACTTGAAGACAATGGGAACCTGCCTATTCATGACAGTAAATTGTTTGTTAGACCCCTTTGTGAGTGATTAATAGTGTAGATATTAGATCTTCATTCTCCCGTAATTCTGAAGCTTCTTACATTTCCACTCAACAATTAACAGCTCCTTAAAAATACATTTGAGGAATTTACCTCAGCACGCTTCATTCAGTGGCACAGAAGGCAAGGGATCCTTTAGTAACCCCCTTTGGAGGTTTCCTCTGGAGTGTTTCTGTTAGACTCATACATGATGCCATATGCAAAGAAAATAAGTGATTCTGTTGCTTACTGTGCCTATCAGAGATGTCAGAATCAGTAAAATGCTAACTTAATAACAGTTTATTTTGCAGTCTAATGCACAGCACACAGTAAACTTACCTGCTGAGTAGGTGGGCAGATAGCATTTTGAATCCACCCTGAGCAGTCTTCCATGACTGACACAAATTGCTGTTACCCAAACACCTGTATGGCTATAAAATGAGACTATTTCTCTATGGTCATTTTTTTTCAACAGCATGTATTTTAGTTTATGTGTAGAGAAGCCTTGACTCTGTAAAAACTGTCACATAAGAGGATCAGGGTGTTAGTTTGGATTAAAAAGATTAGGGCACTCTCTTGATATGGACCAGGTATTAGATAATAGGGAATCAGTCAAGAGCACAGTATGACTGTGAGATATTTTCCCAGATTTCAGTTAGCATGATGCCAGAAGCACATCAGTCTGGACATCTGCTGTACAATCAGGGCCAAACTGCATCACTAGGTTTATAGATGCTTATTTTCAGCTACACTCAGAAACAAGAACAAAGCAGAGACATAACCTTCTTGTTGCAAGAAACCTTAGCGATAAAGGGAAATATTTTCTTCAGCATAGGAATATCTTCTATATCGTCTGTGAGCTTAGCACACAGAAATAATGCAACAGAAATGAAACCTTCTTGTTCTGAACTGTCTCYGAAACATCCCCCAAGGACTAGCTTCTATGGTCTGGCCTGGTTCTATGTGTCCCAGCTGTCTAAACTTGTCCCAGGCTCCTCGGGAAGTTAACTAAGCTGTGAAACAGGCCATGAACAAGCCTGTGGGAAGAACCATGCAAGATCAGAAAGGTAAAATTGCCAACAGAGGTAGGGAAGATGAGGATCATAAGTGATTGAAAGACTCTAGAGGGGAAAAGAAAAACAACATGGAAAAGAATAAAACCCTAAAGGAAAACAAAGAGTCAGAAGATAACAGCTCACCAGCAKGGAGGAGCTGATCTGGGAGCAGGGGCTAGCTCTTCCTTTGCTACCTAGCATCTTCTGGCCAGCAAAGACTCTTTGGTTGTCTTCAAGCACACTAATGCTTGGCCTGGTGCCACTTGGTGTGTTAGCCACCAGATAATTGCTTTATACTTTAAACTGAATCAGAAGCACACAGGCAATGAAACAGTGGATCTCTTACCTTTTCTTTCTCTTCACTAGTAGTACTAGGTGTTTTCACAATATTAGTACAGATAATAGGCCAAAATCTGTCATCCATATTCATGCTGTTTTCGTCATATTGAATATACTGAAAATATTTACAAGTTTCTAAATTTATTGTTTTAGTACAATTAGAAAATTACAGCTGTGTCCAGAAAGTCTATTTATAGTTATTTATACTTTCTGTTCTGCTTCAGCTGTATGAATTAACATGCATGTTAATCCATTTTTGAAGGTCTTTTGGACTGAATATTGATCGCAATGGGAAAAGAAGATCTCACACTTCTTGTAAATTATATTCACAGGGCTCAGCTGCTTCTTATTATAGGGTGGATTTTTGTGTGTTTGTTTGTTTGTTTCTCGTTATGAGTATTTAGTCATATGCTATTTCGTGAATTGCTGTAACATCTTGAACATTTCATGACTTCTACTAGCTGAAGGGCCTCTGTGATTTTTTCAGATTTATTGTTTACAATGCCCTGTGAAGTTGCAAATGACATCCCATAGCACTTAGAAGACACTTCATCTATCAGAAAATGGTGACTAATGGAGAAAAATTAGACATTGTTTAGAATTTTAAAATTAAAATCCACTAATATTAGTCTAATCAATATTGTTTAGAGAAAAATGACTTGTGTATTGTAAAAKAAAATATAACAGTAAAAGACATTTTCTTGGAACAAATGATCTGTATATCAATAGACAGAGAAAATAATTGCATATAAAATATACCACCTAAGCAGCATTTTCATCATGGAACAATAATTCAAGAACTAACGATTTTCACACAACTCCCACTAACAGCAGTGTTTCATTATAATCAGTAAGTCAAACATTTACTTAACATCACTGGTGCTAACAATTAGTCTTTTGTSTTTTTCACATCTGRTGCTCTTAGCAAGATTCATTTAATCAACAAGTTTATCCAGATACTAATTTATTTCCTGATGCCCTCTCGGTTCATTTTGCAACTTCCATTCATGATAAAAAAAATTAATTCTTTCATTGTGAAGAGATTTTAATGATGATTCTATGATTTAAACAAATAAGTACTTAGGTTTACTAGATAGAAAAAYATAAAGGGAAATTAAAGGTATATTTACAATCACTTTAAAATAAGTAACATCTAGAATCCCAGAATGTAATTTTTTTATTTTTTTCGCACAAATCAAAGCAAAATCGAATATAGATTTGAAGGAATGAAACAAAGTATGTCTTGATTGAGGATCAGATGATGCTATTCCTCATTAATTTGGGAAAAAATGTAAGTATGGATGACAGACTTAGGCTCATTATCAGTGTTAGYATTGTGCAAATATACTTTTTAATCAGTAGAAAATAGAAAGAAAGAAAAAAAGACTTCAACATAAATATCATTTTTATTTTTTTTTCCCAAACGTCATTTATTTTCTTGTTTCCCCAGAAAAAGATGATTGGGTTGAAAAACAAATTGTGAACATTGTATTTAAATTTTTCATCACTGTAATTAATTACATTAAACTAGATACGTTCTTTAAATGTAGCTTTAAAAACACTGAATAAAATCTTTGACTTTTTCAAAGTTTTCTGCTTTTTTCAACATAATAATAGAAATCAGTTCAATTCAATGAAAATTTGACACATACTCAACTGCACCAAAGAAAGCAAACTATTTGTCTAATGCATATTGTTAATTCATAATCTACAGCACTTTTCAGAATACCTAAGTCTCACTTATGTCATTCTACCAGCAGCAACTCTTCAGAATGCCACATAGTATCATACCTGTAGAAATCAYGTAGAAATATTTTATGCATTTATCCAAAGCGCATGCAGCATACTCCCAACAATTCGTATTGTCTGGACATCTCTAAATGTAACCTTTGAATTAATATAGATCTTCAAATAAACAAACATCTTCCATAATTAACAGTACCATGAATTTCTTTTTAAGAAAGCAATTTAGTCAATTCAAGAAATTCAGCTGAAAATAGGCTTCCTTTTACTAGAAATACATTGTTTATAAGCCACAAAAGAAATAGAMATTTAAATTAAATCTTTTTTAGGTGTAATATCTTTGAGGCAGCTTTTGCTAGTAACATGAATTATGGGCTGAGATGAAATAGGAGGAAAAACCTAAGCTTTATACAAGTCAGCTTTATAAATCCTATTGTTTCATATGCTGAGATGGCAGAAACAACCTTTCTAGACACGATCGTTCCTTCTTTGGCTTAGTGATTCTTAAGTGCACTAAGCAGAATAGGCAAATTTTAACATAGGGCAAGAATTTTAGCCAAAAGAGAAATTAAAAACAAAACRAATCAAAAGGGGCTGACAAGCCTGCTGGTTGTTTGACATTAACCCCTGCGATCACTTAGTAAAGTTCACAGCAGGAATTCCCGGGAAGATCTCATCTTCCCTTCATGTTCTTCGGTTGCAGCAACAGGATTTACATTAGCCTGGGAAAAATTATTGGCTTGACCCATAACCCGGGTCTGCAGGACTACATCTCTAAGCAATCTGCTTAGTAAAATAGGGTCAAGGAGTAGGCACTTTAATTTAACATTATCCCTAGTATGGTTTTGGACCGGGATAACTTGCAAGYCCCAAGACAACAGCTGGTGTGGGTGTAACGCTGGCTGGCAACAGCAGTCCCTGCTGCAGTTCCCACTGTCAACCTGCAGGTAGCCAGACTATTTTGGAGAGGAAGGGAATTTAGCTGTAAATCTCAAGTGTCTTCTGACTTCACTGCAAAGAATAGACTTTATTATTTAGTAATATAGCTGTAACTTTCACCTCTGTCTGTGCAAGGAGTTTTAAATTGATAAGCTTTGTCCAGTTCCCATTCAGACTTCAGGATTGTATTCGACGTAAATAGACTTTGCAGTACTTCACCACCCTCAGGCACAGCAAAGCGAATCTTGTTTCATTTTCTCTTCACGATATATCCAGCTCTCAAAGGACAAAACAAAATCTGAAAAGCAAAAAAAAAAAAAAAAAACGCCAACTCTAGAAACGCTGTACTTCATTTTCCCTTCCTGGACATGTAGGAAGGTAGAGCTCTTTCCCTTCGAGTGGTAGAGTCCCATAATGGGAGCTCTAAGAGCTGACATATTACGGTAAAACCAGCTCATATAATAGCTATTATTTCTAAGGGTCCAAAGAGCGAAAGTGAGAGAAAGAGAGAGAAAAAAGTGAGTTTTTTCTTCCAAAAAAGAGAAAAAGGAAAAGAATGCTATTTTACTCTTGCGGTTGTAAGCACAAGGGTAACTTTTCATCGTTGGCTATCTCCCTCCTTTAAAATAGGAATGTAGCCATATAACTTCTGGGGCTCTAAGTTTTTCTGTTTCTTTTCATAACATTCTTAGGCATATTTCTTGTGTCAAAGAGGAAATGCCTTATATATCTCCTGACTATGTAAATTTATGCCATTTCTTAGTCATATTTAGACTAGACACATTTTCATAAGCCAGAAATTTAATTCCCCAACACTGGTATAAACAAATATAGGAAATGTATTGTGGGTTTTATAATGAAGTATTCTTATCAGTATGATTCTCTTAGGAAGTTAATAAATGTTACATGAGACAGAAGAGGATGTGCAAAATGATTCATTTTCATAGAATTTGAGGGTTTACGAATTTAAATTATCTATGTATCCACACACTTCATGCATTCAGACAAGTAACCTGTACATTAGTAAAATTTCAGGAAAGTAACTACATTAATCTAAACATTTTGATGAAGTATAATGAATTGACTTCATTCACAATGAAAAGATTTCATAGATTATAACTTGGCAGATGCCCTTATGCTAGATGAAGTTTTTAAGAATCATACAAAGTAAAAGAATGTCCATATTGCAATATCATAAATTGTATGAAAGTAATAGTTGCACATTCGCAGCTATTTAGGTAACACCAGCTTATCTGTGAAAAACTGCTTTTTTCTTCATCACATCTTCACTTACCCTGAGAATGTTAAGATGCTTGTTTAATATTGACATAAGGCAGTAAAAATAAATCATAACAGAAGAGATAAAAATATCTCTGGCTGGAGAGGGCTAGGATTTTGAATGGAGACACATCTTGCAGAGCTGATAGTCAAAGAATAAGTAAGTATAGTCTTATGAAAATATCCTTGCATTTGAGTAATCCTTCTGTTAAACACAGGCTCTTCATTCTTTTTTTTTTAAGTGAATTTATGTCATAACATACCAGAATAGAGGCAATCCAGCCTAAATGCTGATTTAACTCACTGTGAGAGCAAGCTACACAAGGACGATGGAAGGTTTCCTTCCTCTACTGCCAACAGGTCTTGCAGGGTGCTAAGCTCATCCTGCCAGATGAGAAGTAATTATAAGGATCTCAAAGTGTAATATTTCTGCTTCTTTTTACCTTGACTGCATAGCTGTGGGTGTTGATTTGCACACATATAACCAGACTAAAATGAGATGGCTAATTACTATGCCAGTTTGCCCCCCTCCCAAGTCATKCCTCCCGCTCTATGGCAATAAGTGAACTGTGTGCACACACAGCTCTTGACGGTCAACTCRCACAGCTAAATCAAAGCTACTTCTGAGCTGTATTAATATGCTACACTGTAAGCCGAAATGATTCAGGAGCTGCTTCATGTACATTCAGCTATTTCTGCTGTAAAAGCAGGTACTTCTGGGAAAAAAGTATGGTGGGAAAATATGCGGGAGAAAGTAGCACCACCAGCTATCCAACTTTAATCCATTGATCTCTGTGTATCAGCATTTGGCGTTATCATTCCTGGTTGCAGAGGTTTCAAAATACTAACGTAGTTTGACAGATTCAAACCTTCTACCATTATCAGAGGGATCTGAAATAAGTCCTCCATCCTATTATTACTACTAGTCACAAAACTATCACAAATGTTGTCTGCATTTATTTGAACCAAAGAAATTTAGTAGTTTGACAAGTCTGGTGAATCATACTGAAAGAAGTTTGATATTGCATACAGATTAAAGTTTGCTGGTCCCATTCCTCACACTTTACAGACGTGATATTCAAATATATTTATGTTATATTGGCATGACTATGCATTACTTGAAAGCAGACTTGTTCCCTCTGAGACCATCGAAAATTCTGAAGTGCTGGGAAGAACTCAGCATATTTATTCATTCAATAATGGGTTAAAGAAATAGCAATAAAAAGGAGGAAAATAACTTCTACAAGGCCAAAGGAATGACCAAAGCATCGCTCAGTTCTTATGCTGTGGGCCAATGTTGCAGATTCTTCATCCAGATAACTATCTCACTTTTTAAAAACTTTGTAGATAGTTTAAGGAACTTGATAATGAAGTTTCAATTTTCATAGCATACTACATCAGAATAATATTTGTAAGGTTCCCTTCACAATTTATTTTTTGTGAGAATTAATTTTGTCATGAAATGATTATACAGAGAAGATATGTGATACATTTGGGGAGGCGTTTATTTATTGTGCAATGTGAAAATTATTCATTAAATGATCTACATGTCATCACATATAATGTGATGGCTTAGACTGGATAAACTGTAGAGTAATGCTGAAGGAAAACGGATGAGTATCAGATCTGGTAACAAATACAAACTTGTCCTTCTGTTTTGTTGGCACTCCTTTTTGTGACATGGTTTATTTTTATGCAATTTATTCCTTGATTTTCAATTATTGTTCCAAATTATGTTGTTATAATTAAGTAGTGCTATTCTGCCAGAAGGTAGGGGGTTATCATCCTTACTCACAAACATCAGCTCTAAAATAATTTGTACCGTGAGGATATCAGGGTGCTCTTTGAAAATACTCCTATGAATGATTCTCCTTTGGTAATATYTTTTGTCATTACTATATATATTGTGGAATGTCTTAGTGAAAGACTTGCTCCTATGTGTAAGTCTTGAGCAAATCTATTTAGTGTACCCTTGTGTTTGTGAGAAATGTCTGGTCAGGGTGGAGTGGAACATTTTACTCTGAGGCAATCACTCCAGTCAACTGATTTCCACAATATCTAGAACTACGCATCTGGCAAAAATTACAGGGAGATTTCATTCTTCTCAAGGAGGCATTCTTGATGACTATGAATTATGTCCAATCACAGACTTTGGCTCTTAAAACTGGACTTGGGTGGAACCGAGGAACATAAAATTGTGAAACAGAATTTCCTGCTTAAAAGCTCTAGTTTTCTCACTCTGTAGTATTAAAGTTTCTTGAGTGCCTAGAGTCTTGATTTCAGACACGCTCAGAGCTGCCTCGGTCTTAACAGGCCTTAGTACTTCAGCACTTCTTCTGCTTAGACACTGCTGAGATTTACAAAACTCTGTGTAGTTTGTCTTCAGACCATGCCCCTGTCAGACTGGGTACTATACAAAAATGTACGTTTTTTATTCAATAGACCTGTCATGAGATGAGTCACCCAGCACACGAATCTTTAGACTGTTGAAGGCATTAGACTGATGAAGACATAAAACCCCTGTTTCCCATCTGATCATTTAACTATGAGCTGCCCTGGCAGCAGACTGCAGAGAAGCTTGCTGTTGCTCATTAACTACTTTTTATTTTGCACAGAATAACTGCAACTTTATTAAAAAACAACAATAAAAGGGTAGCGAACAGCTAGACAACAACTAGGACAGGTACTGGAAAAGTACAAGATATGCCTTTCAACCCCCGCTTCCCTAGGCCACAGGAAAGCTTTGAACTTAGTCTCAACACCTTGTGGAGCTGCTCTGTCCACTGTATGATTGAACATTTGCCTTTCGCAAGTCTTGTGGGAAATAAAACTGCCGAAAGCATCTGGAGCTGAAAGAGGTTCTGAGTGGTGAACCCCAAACCTTAGAACAGGGGTGAGGGATTCAGAACGGTCTTTTCTGTGCTTTATGAAGCTCCCTACAGACCTTACTGGCCTTGGTGGAGCGTAGTCTGCACCTTCTCCAGGCACTGCACAATGAGCCCTGATTTCTAATCAGGGTTGTAGTTTTTTTCTAGTTTCAGCACAGATCTCAGTAAAGTGATGTCTTTTTATGATTTGGTTTTTGAATTCATGTGTTATTTAATTGATAAATAGTGTGTGTGCTTTTCTAGCATTATTGTTGAAAGGAAAGGTTAAGGGCAAAACTGCTACTTGTTATACTGCTGGTTTTATGAATAGGCAAAGTTAGGGTTACTAGAAATGCGTTTGCAGCATGTAGCTTTTGTGCCTCATTGAGTAAGGAGATTGGCAAAGAGGAACAGAGCTATGTAAACACAACTTTAGCTCTTGCAGTCCTCCCAAGGAAGATGAAGAAAAAAGCCAAACAAGTCAAGGATGATACAGATTATTTGCTGCAGCTTACACTTTCAGTTATGAAGCATGTTCCAAGCCGAGCTCTTGATTGAGCATGGCTGCTCCTTTCTGGACAATCTCCTAAAACCCAGGAGTGTCTATTCAGAAACACCCAAGCCAGCACTAGCCCCACTCAGCACATCCACATCCACATCCACATCCACATCCACATGGCAGTTTACAGTCAACTCACTCTGCAAGCTATGTCCACACCAGCTGGCTGTTCTTGCCAGTGAAACTGTTCAGCTGGAATGCAGAGCTAGTACCGTGCAGTCCTGGTGTCTGTCCAGGCTGCTAATTTAGGACTCGCTTTCCTATGCTGCAACTTCAGGYAGGCACCTGCCAGTGGGTGGTGCTGGAAGCTAACCCCAGCGGTAAGAACTTAGTGACGGTTCGTGCTCTGGGAGACGAGCCCAAACTGAAGCTTAGAAGAACACCCCGGTTGTGTCCTGTAATCTTGGTTAGTATGTTCCCTAGTAATTTAATCTATATGGTAACTATCAACACATGATTGTGATGGAAAAGATACTGCACTCGGAGACACCATAGAACTGTTTCAGGTTTATCAAAGTTGCCAAGATAATTTACACGTGGTCAATGGGCACTTTTCTGGGAAGAAAACCACAGTTACTGAAGGGCTCTTTAACTTAACAGARCAAGAACTAAGGACTGAAAGTAAAGTCCAAATCAAGCTAAGATATATAAGTATATAAGATATATAAGTATAGCTCATTTCAATGGTGCACTAAAATTTAGAAACGGCTATCAAAGAAGCGAGCAATTCTCATTTACTTCCTATCTCCAGATCAAATACAGATCTCTCTGGATTTGCAGACTACTCTGCAAACTACTYTATCTAAATACAATTATTGCTCTTAGCACAATGACAGGGAGAAGAAATACAGTTTCCTGCTCTATCAGGGATATTTCATGAAACAATGGAATGAAACGTCAGTCCTTAGCCAGACAACTACAGCTGTGATGGCTTCAGGTCTGCAGAGCAAGGTGCAATCCTGGGAGAATACCCTGGAAACCCAGACCCAGCCAGACATGCAGTGGGCTCGGCTGTGCAATGGAGCGAAGTGGAGATACTTGAGCCARCACTCAGCCTTGCTGAGAGAAGGTTCGCAGCTTCTCCGGCTGCCTAGGTTTCAATGCCATAYTTACATTGCTTTAAGGACCGAGGCAGTACACAGCGGCGCTGCACTCATGTACCAGGTGATGCTTCTTTAGAAAGATCTAGAAATTCGCCCTGAACTTTTAAAAAGATGGGTAAAACTAAGCTTGAATTTAAACAGCATATGTCATGTAAATAGAGACCGSAAAACTGATATATGTAGCAATGAGTGAAAGTCCTCTGATTATTTTTCACAATCAGTTAAGAGAGAATTTCAATCACAACTGTATATACATTTTTAGAGATGGGCCAAGGAATGATGGGCAAGGAGAGAAAGAGGTTGAAGGCTCTTGATACCACTGTAGTTCAGGACCACTCTCCTATCTTTACCACGGGATACAGACTGAATCTATATAAAGCATGCATTTTAACAAGGGGAGGGTTATATTCTTGGCTCAGTAAATTCACATCTGATTTTCTTTCTAATGCAAACTGCAGCGTATGCCTAAAAGATTAATCAGAAAGATGAAGTAGTTTTAGTACTCATTCAGGAAATGCTACATTAATCATTGATTTTCATTTACATTACAAAAAGCTGTTATTTGAGAGACCTGACTTCAGGCACACACTTAGAATTCCATATATTTGTTGCTAAAAAGTCCAATAAAAAAGATTAAAAAAATGTTTATTTTGTTTTGCTGCTGTTTCACATCACTGTATTTCTTCAAAGCAGTACCTGGTTAATAAACTTAATGCTTTGTATTTAAATCACTATTAYTAGTTTTACTTGGATTTTATAATCAAATATTCAGAGGGCTGACCTGTTCTTCTGGGCATAGTGACTACTTCAGATGTCTCTGTTAAAACGTTAGTACAAATTTAAGTTTTTGTTACAACTGTAACAGTCTKTACTTTAGAAAGTCTAATTAAAAACAGTAAATCTGTCAGAAAAATCTAATTSTGTACTTTCAGGATCATAACAAAGCAGCAACACTTCATACCTCAATATTGTTTTCCAGTACTTCAGCTTTAAAATAAGAAGGAGAGTTGTTTTTAATGACAACAGCCCAATAAAGAATTTATATTACTGTCCTATTTTCAAGAGTTCTTCAGCAATAGGTTTTCATATTAAAACATCAATAGGTTTTATCTGGAACTAGTTTTTCCATTAAGGTAGTCCATCTTCTATTCCACTGAACCAAGACAAAGTGAAAAAGACTGTATCCACAGTAACCACACTCAGTGAGGCTTTRTATAATGCTTTTAACAGAACTTAATGCCAACCACCGGATTAAACAGCTTCTACTGCACTGTCTGTGAAAGGAAGGGTGCTAGGAAAGATTAAACGTGATATTTACTTCTCCTGCTGCCTTGTTTTSATAGTAAGTGCTGCTGCTACATATTTATTAATTCCTTTATCTTCCAATTTTCTGTGATTTTTCTCTGGGGAGCTATTTCAAAGCCAGAAGGAATAGGTGTGGAGCAGTATCTTCTGGAAACTTGACATGATGTTATCACTCATATTTGAAAGACACAAACACTGTGAAATGGGCCATGAAAATCTCTCCAGCAAAAAGCAAGCATTTTAACATTCCCTTAACAACAATATAGATATATATCTGATAAGGTGGGGATAACTGTCAGTCACAAAGCTTTTCCTGATAACTTTTCAAAAAATAACATCTCAAATTGTGAGATTTTTAAGGAGCAGGAGACTATCACATAAAGGCTGCGAACAGGAATTTTTACTGAATTTGTAGAGCTGGTATTAAGCTCACAAGGTTCAGGCATGCGCCTTCTGCCATCAGGAGTGGAAACACAAGGGGCCTTTATCTCACAGAAACTGCCTCTCCCAGGAGAAAGTCTTTAGCTTTATATGCAGGATTCAGGTTCTCTCTTGCCTCCTTCCTCTCTTGGGTTCTATGAATCATAAAATCATAGAAAAATTTAGATGGAAGGGTGTTCCGAAGGTCTCAAAGCAGGACCTGCTTCAAAATTAGATCAAGTTGTTCAGAGTTTAGTCAAGTTAGGAATATGGTTAAGGATGGAGCTTTTGCAGCCTCTCTGGCAAACTGCTTCCAGTGGTGAACTGCCCTCATTGTGAATATTTTTTTCAATATGACCCACTGCAATTTCKCTTATTACAACTTATGTCCATTGCCTCTTATGCTATCAGGGAAGAGCATCTCTCCACAYCTATGAGAAGAGTGCAGCTCTGTCTTCTCTATGACTGTTTCAGGTAGCTAAAGACAGCAGTGAGGTGCTTCTGAAGCCTTCCTTTCTCCAGGCTGAACCAAACCAGCTCTCTCAGCCTCTCCTTGTACATCATATGCTTCAGCCTCTGACCACCTTGATGGCCACCACTGAATTTGCTCCAGTTCATCAAGGTTTTTTCATACTTGATAGACCATAACTGAACCCAGTAGCACAGATGCAGCYGCACAATTGTTGCATAGAAATAATYATTCTGCACTCTTGMTAGTCCTTTTTGTGGTTGGCCTTCTTCCCTGCAAGGGCATGCTGCTCGCTCAAGGTTTGACTTCTTGTTCATCAGGACAGCAACCTACAGATCTTTTTCTGCAAAACTGCTTTCTAGCCAGTCAGTGCCCAGTCTGCACTGTTGCACAGGGCTACTCCACCCYAGAGGCTGAATTTTATACCTGTTGTTGCTGAATTTCATGAGRTCCCTGTCAGCCCATTCCTCTAGCTTGTTGAGGTCTCTTTGAATGGCAGCTCTGACCTCCAGTGCATCAACCACTATCCCAGTTTGATGCCATTCAYTATCTTGCTGACAAGCCATTCCAACACATTGTCCAGGTTAATGAAGACATTAAATAGTATTGTCCCCAGTATCAGCTGATGAGGAACACCAGTCATAACAAACCACTGGTCAGACTTCAAATGATAGATCATTACCCTTGGAGCCTGAGGTCCATTCAGTTTTTCACCTGTCTGGTAACCTGGCCATACAGCCTACATCTTCCAAATTTGACTACAAAGAATCATGCAACCTTTCCTATGAAGAGACCAGGTTTCAGAAGGAAGGAYGGAAACTGCCTCCCTTCTTTAACTCCTCCTGCTCCTTCCTGTCTTTACTGCAGSTCTCTCACTGTGGATGTGTATTGTAACCTCCCAAGCTTTTATAAAAGGTGAGTGGCAATATAGTTTTTTGCTATCATTTTTGAATGAAAGAGACTGTAATTCCATGCTGTCACTATGAATCTAGGGAGGTCTAAGCATGCTTGCTGTAGTAAAGACATCTGCTTACTGAGCTATATTTGAGCTGGCATTGAGGCTTTCCCACACACTGAACGTGGCATAGATGCTGAGACATTTTCTCTCTCTGATAATTTATGTCTGTGCAGGGATTCCTACTGCTTTAAAACACATTGAGCACCATATGGGTACTCTTGCTCATGGGCATTCTTGTCCCTACTACACTTTCATTTTTCCATCAAGCCTCTTATTTCTTTATGATAAGAGGTAGATGTAGGAATCTCTGGACTTCGTGGTGTACCTCAACTGGAGACCATAGTGATTTCTCAAGGTATATAATTTATATATTTTTTTAAATTAAATTTTATTATTGCAGTAGCTTAAAAGACTCCTCTAGGTCAAAAAGCAGATGAGCACCTGCTTCTAGGATTTGACTATTCAAATTGGAAATCTTCCTGAAGCACACTGAATATGGATTTCATTTCCACAGGAGAAAGAAGGACAGAGGTTGTAGATGAGGATGTGATGATACACACTAGAAAGTCAGGGTGCACACCAAGGCTGACTCCTGCAGATATAGCTAACATTGGGCAAGGTGAGTCCTGCAGATAACATATTCTTTTGTTCTTCCTCAGTAGCCTCAATTTTAGCATAGGACTTTACACAAGATAYGTGGTCCACAAGCTGAGGATTGCTGCTCTAGCAATCAATCCAGTATTTATGCAGGTATTTAACTGTCCTTTGTGGTATACTTACACAGTTTAACAGCTCATTTTGTATGCATGGAAAGTAAGTTTTAGAATTAGTTAGGAAACTTCCTCTCAGCAGCTGAAGAGAAATCAAGTTTTGTATCTTCATATTCTACCACACTCTTCTGAAACTTTTCAAAATAGGCAATGATCCATGTCCAGAGAGTACTTCAGGTGACTGGTAGTCCCAGCTTCCTGTAAATGTCCAAGSAGCAAGAGAAGAGAACTCTACAATCAATCATTAAAAAGTATGCCTTGAGCTCCACTCCCTTGAAGACAGCACCACCTAACACTTTGTTTGGGTGAGATCTTTGTCTCTGCCTGGGATTTTCAATCATTACTTTCCGACTTTACTTTCTACAAGTCCAATGTCTTCAAAAATGATGAAATACGTGTTTTTTTCTCTTCTAAAAAAGTCTGTTCAAGTAGGACATCTTCTATTTGATCCAGCAAGTCAGCAGTCAGGGCAAACATACTTGGTATTGTGCAAAGCTGAATTCAGGTTTTTCCATCTGCCCAATGTCACACCTTCTGCTGTACCTACTATGTGGAAATCTTCAGGTGGAAAGAGAAGAGGTGTGGCTCCAATTGTATTGCCTGTTGAAGGTGCTGCCCTTTGCTTGCAAAAATATGAGTGATAGAAATTCTTTTTATCAAGTGGTAAAGAGGAGACTTGGGGCATTTCAGTTTCTGTTCTGACATATATGTAATTAGGTCATGCAAAGTGGAAATTTCAGAGAGAAGATTTAGGACACTGTCCTAGGACACTCTAAGGCACTGGTCTATACTGTAAGGATGGAGAAAGGAACTTGAACCAGGATATCTTATTTGGATGCTCACCTATTAGGATCTTAGTAGGKGCAAAAAATTTTCCTAGGGATAGACTACAGAATTACGGTCTGTTACTAGGAGAGACAAAGAATTAGGCCAAATGGGTTTCAGTATCAAATAGGTGTTGTGCAATTCTATCCTAGCAAGATTTTGGTGGCCATGCATGCACCTGGTGTTAAATATGTTAGATGCCTGCATAACTTCAGTAGCACAAATTGACCTGCTGAAGAAATTTACCTAGTGATGGGAAGAGACGTGAGAGCCAAATCTTCTTTAGGTTATCAGCCCTCCAAAAATGTCTCTCCCTATCACTGTTTTCTGTGGGGGAACCAACATGACTGATGACTGTTTATGCTTCTAGTACTGCTGAGAATGCACATATTCTCACATCCTCTAAATCAGCAACTTACTGCTGCACTTACTGAATGTAAATTGCAATTATTTCAATAATTAAGCCAAAGAATTATTAAAATTACTTGAGAGACTCCAGCAGGAATACTGGAATTTTAATGCCTTAGGCTAAAAAGCCCTCTGAAATAAGACTGTAAAATACRAATAGGTTTTGAGTACATCATGTCTCACAAGGACAGAGTTTACAAGTCAAGAAGACCAAGCACAGAATACTCTGAAAAGTAAAAATTCTGACTTTGTTTTTAACCTAATTTACTTTACCCTGGGCTTTTGGGCACACTGCACTGTGCTTGGCCTAATCTACTTCTATTATTTTTTTTGTTGTTGTCATGATGTCTTTTTTCTATGGGCATGTTCCCTCCATTTTTCTTGGAATAATAATGCTCATACATTTCTTGTTCTTAAAGACAATTAAGAAAAAAAATACAGATTACAAATGTAATSATGATCCTAGCAGTCAGTTTCTTCTGACTGAATATTCCTCACTGGGTGTTTCTTTTATAAATCAGGTTTAATGCTGGCTTTTGTAGCACAGCGTACCAATCAAACAGAAAGTCACAGTGTACTTTTTGGTGTGACCGTACATTCTATTATTTTTTTTTTTATTATTATTTTTTCCCAGCATAAAGACTGCTTTGGTGGAAACTATTCTATAAAGCTATTTATATACTGCTTTGCTTTTCATCCATTTGTGTACACAGATAAAAGAGCATTATGAGGAAAAACAGTGTTGCTCTAACCTGGTTTTCCTTCACGCTATGAACAAGAGTATAGTGTAAAGTCCAAAGAAACACTGAAGAATCATGAAAGCTTCATGCTTTTCTTGTATTCACAAGGTGGATTTAACTGAGAAGAAGAGTTTTTGAAACCACAGAAGGCAAATGTATGTTGCATATGCTATCAGATACTCTCAGCTGGTGAGACAAATGTGTGACATACAGCTTTATATCTGAAAGCACAGTTTTTCATTCATTCTTTATGTTTAGCAAAAATGCCTTTCTGCTGGAAGAACTACTGTGATTTCAACAAGTGTTGAGGTAGAAAAAGTCTAGCACTGGTCTGGCAGCCAAGCAGGCAGTGCTGGGCTCCTCTCTCTCTCCTTCCCTCTTTGCCGCAGGGTGCTCTCCATCCAGTACGTGACCTGCGAGACGCTGCTTCTGGGTTTCTTCTAGTCCCCATTCTGTGGGCTAAATGGAAGAAACAGTGCAATATAGGAAAGGAATTTTTCAACCACGTGTAGCTTCATTGTCACAACTTTTTCTCAACCTGAGCTTATTTTACATAACATTCATTCTTGCTGCATTTCTCATTAGGTCCTGGGCAAAATGGAGTACGTAATAGTTTGAGCCAGTTGAAGATTATTCTTTCATGCAATAAAACAGTATTTGCTTCACTTGCCATTAATAAGCAAGAACTTTTATAAATTAAACACTTTCTTTTCTCTCTGTTACAGAATGATTCATAGAAACAATTGCTTTTGATATTATATTAAAAGATTTTAATTTCTCCAAATGGTAGTCCATTTCTGTTCTTTCTTTCCCATTACCTGTATTCATGTTGAATTGTAAAGGTAGTCTGACATGGGCATCTTTCATTTAAAATGCATAAAAATTAAGGAAACAGTGCGTTGATTTCTTCCAAGTACTATTTTTTGGCTACTATGCTGCAGAATGTAAAAACTCTAAAAAGCACAACATTATTTTGTTTTTGATTATGCCTGCAAAAGCAGGGGCGCTCATCTCGTTCACTGTTAGTGTGCAGGCTGCAAACTAACCCATTTCTCCCATTTAGCCCTTTCCCAGAAAAAACTAACATTTTCTCTTCATTCGAGAGCACTCACACACCTCCAACTACACTAACAACGTGTGGTCCTGCAGCACTGGCTCTTCCCTCAAATACCCTACCTTCCCCCGTCCTCAGCTATTACTCTTTCTTCTTGAAAGTAGTATGTTTTCCAGGCAAAACTCGAACATGACATCATGAATCCGGGTCTACACAGCTTGTGCGAGTGGCAGAGCGAGCAGTGAGGCACTGACCTCCCTTGGTGCTCAACTAGAGCGCTGCTGCTGCTGCTGGGCTCTGATGCACTTGCTGCTTGTGATCCCAGGTTGCCTTTTAGGTGCGCAACTGTCCAAAAGGCTGTTGAAAGGAGCCTCTGTCTCTCTTACAAGACAACGATATGTGCTGTGCTTGGCTCAGCTGGAAGCAGATCTTTTCATGTCTTTTGAGGTGCTTTTAGAAAGCCTATGGCTTGCACATAAGGAAACTCTTACAGTTCATAGGCACAGTTTATTAGCACTTACAAGTAGAAGAAAAGAAGGAAGAAAAATTAGAGGAGTGGCAACAATAAAAATGAACTGGGAGAAAAAGAGTAAACAGCAAAGCACCAAAAAATGTAATATAATTATCATGATGATGTAGGTTTTACAGTGATTTTTTCCATCCCAGTCYGCCCAACAAAAAGCAAACATTATGTAGCATGAAGTCCAGCTGAACCAGCATACAGAGAGGTGCACCCATCTGTCATACAGATATTTTTCCTCTTTAGTGCTAAATAGCCAGGAAATAGAAAATTGTTATTAAAATAGTGAGAACAGAGCAACCACATGTGAGTTTCATTGATGCTGTCATTAATTTTTTGACCTCGAGCTGAACCAGAGCTGCTAGTCTCACTTTACTTTCCCCCCCTACAGCTGTAACTCATTGTTAGATTCTTTTGCGTGAAAAGTTTAAAAGCAGAAATTGTACCGCAAAAGTGACAGGCTGCCCTCTCCACTACTAAGTACAGACGTCAAAAATCTTTCTGGAAAAAAGTCACAGACTTTCAGAAACACACTGACTAGAGAAGGATAAATACATTTAGGGCCTCGCTGCTAGTGCATAAGAAATTGAGTGCAAGACGTAATTAAAGATTACATTATAGTATGAAAAATACACATACGGACTAACTAAAAGTGTCACTCTAGTTGACTGTCCCTTTAGGCATAACTCTGGCATTATCAGCCTTTTGATTGCTTGATTTTGCAATTTTACTACTGCTCTTTTAAGATGAGGTGCTGTTTGTATGACTATATTCAAACATGATCCAGGAGGCCTAGTGCAGCCAATGAAACCTACTTATTATTAATCAATATACACATTGTAAATTTTCTAAGCTAATGAATCAGCAATCAGGATAAATCTCTGTGTCAGCTACAGTGGCATCTCAACTATTCAGGGATAAATAAGTACAGAACAAGTAATATGCTGTGGAAAATTTTGCGCTTTCAGTCAGACCACAAGGCAATGGTTCAGTTTTAACTTTTACATTTCCTTTGACAACAGGTCATTTCAGGGAAGAAAATTTGCCCATGAGCCAAGGGTTGGCTACTACTGTCTCTTTCTATCCATCTGTTTATGCTGGGCTTTCACACTTTCTCTGCTTGCCTAACAGTCTTATCCTACTCTTTTTAATAGCAACAGTGAAGTCTCCAAAAAGCTTTGGCCTGGAAGACTTACGTCCACTCCATGCCCTAGCTGTCAGTGGTGATCATTTTGCCACTGATACTGGATTTCATGGCAATTAYGCGCAGTTCCAAAACCTCCTGTCAAAACATGCCTTGTTGCTAGGCTGTTGGAGCAAGGAGAGGAATTGAGCTTCTAATTTTTAGCATTAGGTGGAACAGGAAAAAGCAACCATGATTCTGTATGACAAATCAGATGATCCAGGGTTTGGTGATAAGAAACAAATAGGTTGGGACTGACATAATTGAAGAGCCAAAGGTTTTCTTTGCTAGCAGAAATAATTCACYGAAAATAAAGGCCTTGTGCTCTCTTTATCTGCTAGCATTTTTTTGCCTGTGAGACTTGAAGCTTGTCAAATAAATTAAACAAATCAAAGCTATAGTTCATAGCTTCCCCTTCACAAAAATAGTCTGTGGATACTCTTGAATTATTATTCCAGCTCTATAATTAGAAGAAAAGGTTATTTCATGCAAATTTCATCAAATATGATCTTCAGTGCCTAGCACTCATATGTAACCTGAAAGCAAAAGTTTTCTAAGGTTTTCTTATTTTCAGTTTTTTATTATTTTCAGATGAAAATTTTCAGTTTTCATCTGGCTCCTACAAGAATCTCCTCCCCTCCAGAGAGAGGTGCAATGAACTCCCTTCTATGGCAGCTCTCCCTCAGACCTAGAGCTGCCTTCCCTGTCAGAAAAAAGTATTTTTACCTTTTTCTGCCAATGGAATCTTTATTCTTTTAAATCTCATTTTTACACTCTGGCAGCACTGTTTCTAATTATCTCTGAAAGACTCAGATGGTAAATTCTCTGAGTGCAGTAAGGACTCCAGCTCCACTACTGCAATGCAGTTTCACAATTTGTCAATTTATTTTTTAGATGGCAGTAACAACACTTGAGTAGCATGGCAGAAGCTTCTCATCAACTTCATGCCCCTCAGGCCTCAGTCTGGGAAGTTTTCATTATGTTTATCCCTCTGAGTGATAAAGGCTGTAGGTCTAGGTGAGGAACTTAACCTGGAGAAAGACTTAAATTTGGGCTTGCAGCTAAACTAATACTTGAGGTCTGTAAAAGGTACCTGATTTTATATGTCTTTTTAAACCAAACTTGCTAAGCCAAGCAGCTCAGAAAAGCTGGCAAGCCTTTATTGATGGTCAGCATCCTCCAAGCACAGGAATCTTGATATTCAGAAGGACAGGTGGACRTATCCCTGGCTAAACAGGGAACTCATGGCAGAACTCCAACGCGAAAAAGGCAGCATGGAGGAGGTAGAAGCAGGGACAGGCTACAAAAGCAGAAAATAGTTTTGGGGAAGAGAGTATTTAAGAGAAGTATTTGTTCTCTTTTCTCCAGGGAAGAAAGTATTTATAAGAACCTATAAAGAAACAATGAGGGGTTACAGACCAGCCTGTCTTCAGGCAGCATTATTTGAAAACATATTTCCTGAGGGAAATCAAGTTCTTTCTGAATATTCCAAATCATAAAAGATGTATAGAAAATCCTCTATTTTTTTACTGACTGAGATACTGGGGTGGTAAGAAGTGTTTTCAAAAAAATAATAAAAAAAACCACCTATCAATACTTCCAATTACATCTTTGAGAAATGTTTTGTAGTTAGCAGGTTGACATGGCCAATTACTGTTGAAGGAGAGACCTTCTGTGCTGATGTCTTTTCAATTTTCCACAKGAGTTTCAGATTACGTCAAGTCTGCTTTGCTCCTTCACGATTCTAACGGTTACAAGAGCAAAAAGCCTCCTGTTGCCTGAAGAAAAAACAGCACAGTGACATCTTACCAATAATGCTGAAAATAACCCTCCCAAAGCAGGACAACAGCTAATATCTATGAAGCAACTTGTCTGAGGTATGAGGCTAGGCATATAAACAGAGTAATTTTCATCATGCAACAACTCATTACAAGCATAGAAAATAATCATGGAGAGACACAAGCAYATCACTCGCTTCTTGGTCTTGTCTTCCTTTTGCTTTTTTTCCAAAGCTCTGATTAGTCCATACATCCCTGTGGTCTGCAATAAAGTTGGACCTCAAACTGCTCTAACAGGCTGTACGATGCATCTGCTTCTTCCTGAGACACAGAGGCATAYGGGCACCTAATTGTCACTTGCATCTTGGGCAACCACCCAGCAGACGCTCTTCAGGAAATACCCATCTTGTTAAGTTTTGAATTTAGTCAGTGTATGGTACTGTAACTGGGAGAATCCTACACACAGGAGGCAGAAGACACTGAGGTGCCTACAAATGCYGTTTTGTTTATTGTTCTGATTTAATTGGCCCCATCTGAAATCTCAGAATGGTAAGGTTGGAAGGGACCTCTGGAGATCATCTTGTCCAACCTTCAGCATAGCCCCGTATGGGGACTGAACCCACGACCTTGGCATTAGCAGCACTATGCTCTAACCAACTGAGCTAATGTCTCTTAGGTCTTGCTCTAACAAATGCATTTGCTTTATCAGCCAGGAATCAGCAATGAAAGAGAGCACAGGCAGGCTGAAGGGAAGGGAATCAGCAGGGAAAGGAGAAGGGAACAAAGGTTAAAATAAGCTATGTTTTATACATTAGGTAACTGAGGATGATAAACAAACTTCCTTTCTCAGGCTCTAAGGTTTGAGAGCCTTAGGACAAAGAATTCTGTATCATTATCACCAGTAGTTGAATAGCAACAAACAAGACCCCCAGTTAGTCTCTGCAGGTTTTCAAGCTGATCTGTATAATGTTATTTTGCATTGGCATTACTGTAGYTGGAGAGAGAAGTCTTGTTAAATGACTTCAGACTGGATCTCTGGCCGCATAGTACTGTAATTTCCTGTCTCCATTAGGTKTAGAACAAGCCACGTAGGAATACAGCTGAAAACTTGCTGGGCGTTTTATATGCAGTGCAYAGGAATCCTGATCAAGGCAAATTTCTTCTTTGCTTTTGAACTAGCAGAGATGTTCTGACAGAATCTGATAACAGGAACACTGACTGCTGGAATCTGCCCCTTAGTACTGCTTGGCTTCATGTAGACCTGGTATGTCACAGGCAAAAGCATGAAAGGACAAAGACAAGGACAAAAAGTAACTGAGAGAGAAAAGCTAGCTGAAGCCATTAAAACAAATCTAGGGCCTAAAGAGGGCTGGAAGGTTGTYCAGTTCTCAGGCTAAAAATTTCACTTTAGAACTATTTGCTAAAATTCTTAATTTTAAAATATAAATTTTTTGGAAAACAAGTCTTTCAGACAAGCATATCAGTGGTATATATTTTGTTCCTCTTTCACTGGGTTTCAATGAAGTAYTTTTTTCATTGAAATGTTTCATGAAATATATATACAGCTATTTCTTAAAAATAAGAAGCAGTAGGAAAACAAAATGGAAAAAAAAGTCCAAGCAAAAAAAATCAGTATTAAATAAATAGTGACTGAACTACTGAAGTTTTAAAAATTTTAAAATTAAAAATGTATTTTTTTAAAAAAAATTAAATTATGCTTTTTTTTTCTAGTTCTGTGAAATGGAAACAATGACATTGAAAGTTTTCCTAAAACTCCTATCTCCCATTCTTTTTTTTTTTCCACCAGTAACCATATTCCTATTAGACTGGGAAGGAACTGGTACTTACACTGCAAAAACACATCTCTTCTAGATCTTGCTTGATATATTGTGTCAGCTGATGGTCCTGCACCCATGACAGCTCAGAGAGCTGAACCATCTTATGTCCCAACCATCTTATGTCCCTCTCAGCTGGGTAGCTGAGTCCCTCCTAATCTACTTGAGGGAGAAATTAGCATGTTAATTCAGAACATCATAGAAATGGTTTTGCTGAAAAAAGGGAAGTCTCACCTCAGCCTCTCCAGGCATTCATTCTCTCATCTCTAACCACACGCAGCAAGTTTATGCTGTGCCACCATAAACGAGTACTTGTAAGTCACTTCTGTAAGTGCCTACATAAAGAAGCACAAGGCACTAGCCTGACCTGTGGCCAGAGGAATTACTAGGGTGCTGCATTTCAAAGCACTCTGTATGGTTGCAGTCTGAACAAAGAAAGCAAACAGTTAATCCAGCTGCAAACAATTTCTTCCAGTTAGCCAGAAATCATAATTTGGAATCAAAGAGTGAAATGAAGTAGAAGTCTCTCCTCAGAAAGACTGCAGCTGAGTCAGGACCCCTCTCACCATGGCTGATACCCATTTTCAGGCAGCATTAGATCATTCATAATAGTATTTTAAGGGCAACTGGGTGTGGAACCCAGGACAATGAGCCCCTCAAGCTTAGAAGATCAAGCTAACGCTTGATAGTTTCAGAACAGTTGAAGTTCAGAAGTTATCTGAATGCCAATACTGCAGACACATCAGACTAGGGTTATCAGATCAGATAAAGACTGGATYTGGTTAGAGAAGAAGACAGTAGATGACCATGTGGTGATGAGCACGCTTTTGAGCATGCTGTGAGGATTCATGGCCCAGGAAGTGTCTTTTCTTCATTGTTTCAGCTGAGCCTCACTACCTTTCCRCTGCTCTGGTGTCCTGTGCTACAGACTCAGACATGTCACTGAATTGATCAAGGCACTTGGAGTCTAGGAAGCAGACAGAAAGAACAGTATCATGAGAGTGAACAAACATATCATTTCGGTGACCCGAGCATGAGACTTGACAAGCCTGTTTTCACTTGTAATATTTAATGTCCACATAATATTCTGCTGAGGCTAAATTAATGCTTGCAGGTTTTGAGGTGAGAAATGCCAGCTTTACCAATCA
Organism: Rhea americana; assembly: GCF_003343005.1. Classification (NCBI taxonomy): domain Eukaryota; kingdom Metazoa; phylum Chordata; class Aves; order Rheiformes; family Rheidae; genus Rhea; species Rhea americana. The sequence goes on along the minus strand of NW_028186507.1, from coordinate 230,990 downwards.
ATCAGACAAGCTTTTCCACAGGAAAACGAAACAGAGGAAACACTTTCCWGAAATCTGGCAAATGCCAAAGTATTTATTTTGTGCTCTTTCATTGCTGCAGATTGTAAGGGAAATATTCCCTAAMAAAGTTTTCAGCTGACTGTTGAGAAAAACATACTCGTTTTCACTTAAATATCACATTAATCATTTAATAAGATGTAACCCTGTAATAGTTTAATTTTCACAACCACTGGAATCCAGCCACAAAATGCAAATTAGCCTTAACACTAGGGAGAAAATTTGAGTCCTTCAGGCTCATGTACTATATATGGTGCTACATATAGGCTTCAGTGTACAGCAGTAGCTTATTACTTCTTATTGCAACAGTCTGCACACCAGGCTATTTTAGAAAAAGCTAGCAGCATTCTTCACTTCCCAACCAAGACATTACAGTACAATTCTCTGAAGTCAGTAAAGTCTTCCTGATTTTTCCAAAAGTGACAGCAATTTATTATAAATCAAGTTTAAGCATCACTTCTCAAACTGAGTAGTCAGACCGGTACAGTCAGAAGGGTCCTGGATTTGACCCAATGAATATGGGGGCTTCCATCACAGTCACTACTGGGTAAATCTCAYGTTGTCAGTTAATCCTGCTCCACTTTTTGATGACATACAGGCTGCAAATTCTTTAAGGAGGAAGCTGTCTTTGCAATCTGAAATATGAACAGTCATTCCTGTAGTACATTCAAAAGCACAAAAAATTTGCCTCTTTTTGGTGGTGTGTTTCCTCATTTAGGTCCTGATCCTTGGGGCCTGAAAGGATGTAGTTACAAGATAGAGTTTTAATTTGATAATTTATAGAGAATGTTAGTCTGGACCATCTCTTCAGGCATCAGAACAATACAGACTTTCATCTACTCAGTAGTTTGTCAGTCTAGTCAATTTTTGTGCCTAATGGTTCACTTTTTTAATGCCCAAGTAGARTTATCTGGTTTGAAGAAGCAAGAACTCAAACTTACTTTTTAGCTTGTCACCATAAACTCATATTAATATAATAGCTGTTTGGAGACTTGGATCAAAAGGTCTTAAGAGAAAAAGCCTGAAGAGCACTGAAGAGCAAAAATTACTTTCTGCTAGTATTTAGAAAGCAACAGATTCCAGTTCCCTCTACAACAAAAAAAAGGTAAGAATTCCCTTGGTCTTTATGCTGTACTTGCTTCAGTTTCTAGACACTAGAGAAAAATATTCCTATAAAATGAAGTCTGAAGAAGCAGAGCTATTGAATAAATCTGTTAGAAACAAAGAGCCTTGAGTTGAATTTTTTAGAAAACTAAAAAGAACCTTCAAAAAGACTCTTTTAGAGGCTCAGCTCCTTGCTACTAATTACAGGAGAAGGAAGATAGTAGAGAATGTTTTGAACCTGATGTAGAACAGAAAGCACACAGTGAAAAAGGAAGACTGAAATTCAGACAGAGGGATTCAGCACAAGGTGACAGACGTAATGAGAAGTATTGATACAAATGGTTTATGTGAAATAGGACAAAAAAGAAAAGTGAATAGACAGATGCATAAAACCCATAAAACTTCACAGCTGCAATTAGGCAGAACTGTATGCTTGAGATATGACAAAAATGAAAAAAAAATGCCATGTTTTATACAAAGTTGTATTTTCCTAAGCCTAATCAAGAAAGCMGATAAATCCAGATTAACCACTAATACAATTCCAAGGCCTTTAGCAGAGCTGCCCCTGCTTACTTTAAAAGAAGACTGGATTCAAACTTAGGATGTCTTCCTAAGAGGTCAGGCTACTTTCCTCCTTTTCATTGACATTCATCAATAATGAAGGATTCTGCAGGGTAGTTTTGTCCTCTGAATAAAGTAAGCTCAGGAAATACAGGTTGAAGGAGTTACTAAAGCAGTTATACAAGTGTAGTTCAGAATACAGTTCAGTGAGATCCAAGACTAAAATATAGCAAGATTAACAGTTGCTAAGAAAAGCTACCAGGTTAGTTTTACTTGGGCAGAAATAAGAGCCCAGAAACATGCAGACCTGTAAGAATCACCTTTATTAAGGTCTTTTCTCTTTTTTTTTGATGTTTACAAAAGAGCATTATTTTACCAAAAGAAGAAATTCGGGGGCAGAAAATGGGCATGACTCCTTTGCTCTTTGTTATTATTGCCCTAGGTGGAGAAGSAGGAAGAAGAGGATGTGTATTTAATGTCCTAAATTCTTAGCTTCTAGTTTAGCCCCTTAGACACTAACAGAAAAGTGACTTCAAGCTTCACTCACGAGACTCAGCAGCCTAGACACCACAGAACCCAAACACAAGCTCTGAAGACTTTTTACACTTACTTACTCCTCTGTTCTGACACTGGAAGTTAAGTTTTTTGGGAGGCAAGTCTAAGGGAAAAAGAGTTCAGGAGTTGGCAGTTCCTAAAGAAATGATATCAAGATAACAAGATCAAACAATGACAGGGATGAAGGAACTGAGCRTCTCCTCAGTAAGTTTGCTGATGATAGTGAACTGGGAGTAGTGGCTGAGACACCAGAAGGCTGTGCTGCCATTCAGAGAGACCAGGACAGGCTGGAGAGTGGGGCAGAGAAGAACCTCATGAAATTCAACACGGTCAAGTGCAGGGTCCTACACCAAGGGGGAATAAATGCACCAGTACAGGCTGGGCGCTGACTTGCTGGAAAACAGCTCTGCAGAGAAGGGCCTGGGAGTTCTGGTAGTCAACAAGCCAACCATGACCCAGCAATTTGCCCTTGTATTCAAGAAGGCCAATGGTATCCTGGGGTGCAGAAGGAAAAGAGTTGTCAGCAGGTCAAGGGAGGTGATCCTCCCTCTCTACCCAGCCTGGGTGAGGCCTCATATGGAGTACTGCATCCAATTCTGGSCTCCYCGGTACAAGAGACACATGGAGTTACTGGAGAGAGTCCAATGCAGGGTTGCAAAAATGATTAGAGGACAGAAGCATCTCTCTTATGAGGAAAGGCTGCGAGAGCTGGGCCCGTTTAGTTGGGAGAAGACTGAGACGGCATCTTATTAGTCTGTACAAATACCTTAAGTGAGGGCATCAAGAGGATGGGGCCAGACTCCCTTCAGTGGTGCCAAGTGATAGGACAAGAAGCAACAGGCACAAACTGAAACAGAGGAAGTTCTGCCTGAAGATGAGGAAGAACTTTACTGTGAAGGTGAGAGAGCACTGGGACAGGCTGCCCAGAAAGGCTGTGGATCTCCTTCCCTGGAGATAGTCAAAACCTGCCTGGACGCAACTCTATGCAATGTGCTCTAGGTGACCCTGCTTGAGCAGGGGGTTAGACTAGATGATCTCCAGAGGTCCCTTCCAACCTCAACCATTCTGTGATTCTGTGAAACTATGCAAAGAAAGGGCAGCACATGTGAAAAGGGACTAACTGGACGACCAAAAGAGCTCTTTACTGACCTCAGAAGACAAAAACATGCAAAAAAAGGCAACGAGGACAGAATACTTAAGAATACATATGAGCAACAACAGAATGCAGGTACAGTTTCAGAACCAGTAAAAGAAAACAAAACAATTGACAAGAGTAAGAAGAARCTGTTCTAAGTACACCAGCATTAAAAGAAAAGGCAAAGTAAAGTGTTAGCTACACAATAGGGGAGGGAAAACAACTCACAGCTGATGGTGTTAAGAATGAATTGTTTGACAGTTTCAGTCTCCACTAATGAGCACAACTGCAAGCAGTTACATTTGTATCATCAAAGCAGTGAGATCTCAGCCTAGCAAAAGAAAAKAATAGGTTAGATTAGAAGCGTCCTTAAAACTTGATGCTTGCAGATACCTAGGTCCAAAAGCTTCACTATAAAATGTTAAAACTTGGCTGAAACAGCCTCAAAAGATATAGCAATAGTTATATTTGAGAATTTTAAGTTATTGGTATTTTGAAAATGCCTGTTTTTAACGTGAGGATGGGAGTGGAAAAAGAGAAAGAAGAAGATTTTATTGATCACAGTCAACACCACTGATTTTTTAATTCTAAAGAAAGTTTTGGAACAAATATTTAAACTATACTCATAAATTTGTGTCTTCCACAGTAACTGGCATAAGTTGGTCAAGAACAAGTTATGACAAAACTGATTCTGTCTTCCATAGCAGCATAATAATAAAAAAAAAAAAGTAGTAGATGAAGTATCTTTATGTTAGTKTATGTCTGACTATCACAGGACATGACATCTCGCTTATGAGAATGAACAAGATGGAGAAACATGGCCTAGATGAAACTATYACAGTACGAATCCAGAAGTAGCTACAATTATCAAAAAGAAAAAAAAAATCATTGTCAAAACAGAAAACTGTAAGGATATTCTGCAGAAATGTGTCCTAGGATCAATTCCACCTATTTTTTCATTAAGAGCAACCTAAATAATAAAATAGGTAATATGGAGGCTGGAAGCCCTCCAGATMTAATAAGAGGGTAAAATTCAAATTTAAAATGATTCCTACAAGCTAAGAAAGTGGTCTAAACTATACATACTTTTGTTCTCATCAATATTAAGTGTTAATCACCTGCAACAGACATACAATGAGTGAACAACTGGTTAGGTATTACAGAAGCGTGAACACATCTAGCAAAAGGGAGAATCTTTTCTTAATCAACAGTCTTTCARTGCTCACTGGTTGGGTCAGCTACCCGACACTGACCTTAAAACCCAAGTCTGAAACAGGCACTGCAGGGAGTATGAACTAAGAGTTTTGTCATCTTGAATGTCATAGCATAACAGGCCACAAGCCAACTCCATACAATTTAACTGCCTTGTTCTATTTACTTTTTTTTCCCCTAACACAATAGAAACACCATTGAGATGGTGACCCCTTCCCCTCCCCCCCAAAAAAAACTTGATCTACTTCAGATAAAATTTCTCCACATTTCGCTTTTCAATTCAGCAATACAGCAATCTCCAATTTAGAAAGGAAAAAATACTGCCATCTCCTGGAGTAGATTAAGCTTGCAGTTCTCTGAATGCTTGTGTTGTGTTGCCCATCTTGCACTGTTTTTATGCATGCAAAAATAGTCTCAAGGACTTTCTTCCAGCAAGCTATCAGATATTGCATTCAGAAGTACAAGCAATAAGCTACAGCATAATGCAATGAGCAAGATAAACCTTGGTGGCCTGAATTCAGGAGCATGAATCAGATCCATTCGTCCTCACCGCTAAATTCCACATGCATGAACAGCTTCCCTTCTACTAACCCTCCTCATAGCATACAAATACCGAGGAGGGCTCTACATAAAAACAAGTGTGGGACCAGAAGACAGCAGCTTGCTTTTAGTAAAAGCACAGCAGGGTGGATGGACTTGTGACTTCCAGCCTACAGTTTTCAGTGTTTCTGCTATCATCTTGTGCTTTTACTTTTAAGGGCCATATTACAGTCACCTGCTCTTCACCAACAGCCTTCAGAAAATAGCTTCTTAGTAAGACATCAGGTGTTCCATGAGCATAATCCTAGACAAGTACATCTGTGTTTAAGGGTTACTAAACATATGACAAATGTAACAGCCCGCTAGAAGATATCTGTATCTATACAGGTACATAAAATTACTTTGGTAACTACTTTTTATTCATATCTATTAGTTGCAGCAACACCATTTATACACTATCAAGAATGCTTTACAATGGAGGGGGGGGAAATAGCTTATCATTAAGTAACATGAGACACATCTAGTAATAACAGTTCACATGGCAGGTAAGCAGCAAGCAGTGTTCTACAAARGCTCTTCCATTTCCCTAATAACACTGGTTATTGCCCTACCCCTCATGCCCAGGCCTAATTCAAAGCTACCTTAGTGACCTAGCCCTTCACTCATGTCAGTTAAAACTCTAACCCAGTGAGGACGTGGCTCAGTTACATTTTTTGCTTTGRATTGTATCTAAACTAGAACACTAGACATATGGGAAATTTTGAAGTTAGATTTCAAAAACCAGCTACACAGAAGATAACATTCACCCCTATTCCCATTAATCTACCTTGGAAGTTTGAATTCTTTTGAACAGCTTACACTAGTCCGCCAAAGGAGAGCGCAACTACCAAAACAAATGCATTACTCAATGTCAGAAAGCTTCAGCAGTAAGAGAAGCACTAGGAAAGCACAGAGTCTTAATTAGGGCGAAAGCAATCTGACAAGAGTAAATATCAACACTATAAAAAGACTGTCAAGTCTAGAGACATATATGCCAGCAAGTTTTTGGAAGCCATACTAGGATACTACTTTTTAACCTAAGGCTGGTAAGTGTTATTCTTTCTTTCTTCCAATCATGTGAACAGTTAGAAGAGTTCATTATGCCTTTGCCCAAGTATCTTYCTTCATCTGTGAATTTCAGGTTATTTCATACCTTTGTTGTCKTCTTTACTCTGGAAAGGTGCTCTGCTTAGCTTTCAGAGTCTTAAAAGCTTTACCTATTTAGGAGCCACTGACCCAAAGGATAAATTCGATCAGACCATTTTAAAAATACCGCCCAGAGAACACCAAATACTCCCATTTCCCTCCATCTTTTAATCTCATAGTATTCCTTCTACTCCAGAATTACAGCTTAGGTTCACAGAACATCTTAGCTGTCAATGCCAAAATTCAGCTTTTGGACGAACAGTAGAGTAACTTAACTGAGCAGTTCTGTACTTTTTTGGCCTACAATACCACAGGTTTACTTAGCATGTTGTATGTTCTCGTGTGGCATATCTTCAGAGAAAAGTGATTTAGCACCTTAATAAGAAGCTTCCTGACAATTCCGGCATTTCGAATTCAACATTTAGTTTATTCTCTAAAATAAAAAAGCAGATTTGTAATAGACACCAAGAAAATCATTTGATTCTTACTGAAGACATTTATAAATATTTTTTTTTCCTTTTTAATAAAGATCTCTATCTACAGTCCCAATCCTGAATGCCAATAAACTCCAGCAGGTTTTCAGAGTCTGCTGAAGACAATGTAGACTACATTGCTGCAGGAGTTGGAAAGCAAACATACCCGCACGATTAGGTTATTATCTCTCCAGGCACTTGCCATGTGGCTAAATCAAATGTACAAGTTTCATTACTTATACAAAAGCAACAAAAATTCCAGTCTGTATAGATTTCTTCGGCTGATTTCCACAAGAAGGAAGTGMGGAAATAGAGCAATTTACAAATGTAATGTCAGTAATCTCACTAAGAGAAAACACCATATTTCTTCTCCAATTCTTCAACAGAAGGATCTTTCAACCCCATATGGTTCACATAACTGAACAATACTTGTGCAACTGCAAAAACAAAAACAACAGTTAATGTTGAATTTTTGTGATTCATAGACTTAGGATAAATTAATCCAACTCTTTCCTCAGTGAGAGTAAGGGTTAGATTATAAATTATAATTTCCATTACTGCCATTGAGAAGATGAAACAAAAAGCAACAAGAACGCTCCTCCTAGTTTGATATTCAGAAGCAGCTAACAACATTTTCTTGAACAGGTGTATAATCCTGATTTGACATATTTTATTTTGTTTACTATCTTGGCACTGTACCATTAAACACAAAAGAAAAATCTTAATGTTAGATGACAGACAAAACTTAAATAAGTTTATAGTTTGAATGCCACATAACATATTTGTAGGTGGAACTTACTGGCACTTCTGTAAGGTCAAACAAGAAATTTTATTCTAAAGAGATTAAAAATTCTGTTATGTAAAAGCATGATGATTATTAATGAAACTCAGATGTATAAACATCCCACAGAAATCTCTGCTTTTAAGTGTCTCATTGCTACATAGTTTTTTTGTGTGCTAAATAGAGACAGACAAATACACACTTMAGAATCAGAAACTCAAGCCAAAGTGAACTTGAACTGCAAACTCATCTAACTGATGCTTCAAGGAGAAGACAGAGGCAAGAAGGCTGGCTGGTTTGGCAATATCTGTATTCTTTTTGCTGCAATTTGTTTTGTAGRTAAGCTGGAAAGAGACAACGTCTAGAACTAACCAATTTAGTACCACACTGAAAAAGGCAATTATGTGGTGGTGGTGGTGTGGAGGGGGTCACAACAGACTTGATTTAACTGCTTGATGGCCTCTATTACTATTATTGCTTCTATTACTATTATTGCAGTGGTTGTGTTCTAACATGGCAGTCATTCACTGGTAAAATAATAAAGCCAAAAACCAATAGTAAAGTCAGCACTGCCAAGAAATAGCTTTAAGTTGTGAAAACTGCAAAATTTTGACACCTTTTAAGAAGCATSTACCTTTGACATAAGATTTCATACAAATTCATGCATTACTGGTTGCAAACTGCAGTGCTAATGTTATCAGACAAATATGGCAGAATTGTTTATTAAAAACATAGAAAGCTAAAATCTTCAAGTTTTGTCATTTAATAATTAAAAATTTAATAGAATTTTCGTATTAGCTAAAGTAATCAAAAAGCATCTAACCAGATATATAAACTTGTCTTAATCGATGAGTTAATAGAACATTTATAAAAATTGAGCTCTAATGAACATAAAGCACATCTAGCTTTCACTAAGAGATATATACATTTTCTAGAACAGTAACATCCTTAGTAAGAGCAGCACTACATTTTACATATCCCTTGTTAGTTCTGTAGTATCACAATCTAAGTTTAAAAAGATGCTACTGAATTACTTACTTTTCCTCTCTGAGTCTGACATAAACATTACTGCCATATCAAATCTTTTCGACTCAGATAGCCTCTGGAGGATTTCAAGGATAAGCACTGGCTCCTCTTTCCTAAAGAAAGATTATTAGATACATAAAAATAACTAYGACTGATTAGAAAGATTTAGAAGCTGCAAGCAATATTGAAGACTTCAGGAATGTCAAATTAAAGGATCAGTGGAACTTCCTTCCCTGCCTTTCTCATCTTTCCTGCCCATTCTTCAACCCACAAAGCAAAAAGCCAGACATCTGCACAGCTGTATGCAAGCATTCCTAATAATGGAGGAGAAATTAAAAAAAAAACATGGACAGATGCAAAATGATTGTTGTTGAAGCACAGAATGGCTATTACATGATTTAATGCTTACACGTTGCTGTAAGTTTGCTATTTTTCGGTAGAGTGTGTGTTGTATGCATGAGTCTGTGCGTGGAGAAAAAGAGAGAGAATATATCATCTGTGTTTACAGAAAACTCAGCAACAAGGACCACACTACAGCTGCTGTCACTTTTATCTGTAAAGAAAATTTCAAGACCAATTTCTTTTTATGGTCTTTTGGGCAACAATATGCAGGTACTATCTGTGTTACAAATACTAACAATAAATAGTATTTTCCTTTAACAGCCTGTCCTGTCTACCTCCAAGACGAATACCTTTTACCTTACTGTAAACAAATTCAACTCCTTAGTYTTTATATGTCATACCACTAAAAATAGGTCCACAATGCTTAGGATGTCATGTTTCACACACATGATGGACATTTATACATGATGGACATTTACTTTCAAAGAAACAGAGGGAAAGGCTAATATTTATTTTATGCTTGCTTTTCTGCATGTAACAACCAAAAATTCTAAGATAGGAATAATTCAGGAGTGGCATATTGCACCTAACATGTAAAATTATTTATTTTAATTTTTTTTTAAGAGTTAAATGGTGCCATGGATAGACATGTAATAACAACACCCTAACCGGGCTCCACTATTTGTTACAACACACAACATACTGCTTTACTGTAAAAAGCTAGCAGGTAATTAAAAATTAAATTCAGAATGCATCACTATTAACATAGCACAGAAAAAATGAAACTGACATTTCTTAGCTATTTCTTCTTCAAAAAAATACTATGTAACTATATGAGGTAACAGCATACACAGTAATCTGAACAAAAGACCAATTATTTCATATAATCTAATGGTCATTTTAATGATTAATAATCTAATAATAATTTTAATAAGGAGCAGCTGAATCATTCCAATAATGGGTCCTGCTAATGCAATGCTACATGCTGGAAATAGTTTTGTAAACCCAAGGGTGGGGCGATGGGAAAGAAGAGAGCAGAATGCCAACAAGCAATATAAACCTCTACACAACAAAGAAGGACCTGAACTTACTCAATGTAGAAATCATGTAGAATTTTCAGTATCTGGTTAAACAAATCTGGATCTAAGGACTTCTGGAACAGTTTTGGATAAAATGAAGGTTCTATTTGCTTTAGAAAAAATAGAAAAAAAGATGTTATTTATAGGTAAAAAACAYAGTTGAGTCATGAGAATTAAAAATGAGTTTTTATGACATCTTGCGCAATGCTGGAAATGCATGACACCAGAAAAGAAAAACAAATCAGTGCCATACTAGCTGACATGGAATACAGCTTACRTTGAATATAAATTAATTTTGTTTTGGCGTGTGTGTGTCGGGGGGGGGGGAGTTGCAAGAGGGTTGCTAGGTTAACTTCTCAAAAAATGATTTTTTTGCCAAATACATATAAACGGAAGGATGGATTAAGTAGACTGATATGTGTGCAGCTTAGAGAGATAAGAATGCTGCCACATCTAACCAACCTAGAAGTATTCATCTGAAAAATTAGAATTTAACATGGCTATTAATATATTTAAGCATTTACAGAACTGGGGCCACTGTTTGGGAGGTAAGACAGATTTATGCAGAGACCATACTGACAGTGAAATAAATCACACAAAAGAAGAGAACCATTTAAATGTGGATCAAGCCACTTAGTATTTYGTGTCAGCAATTAAAAGAAAGACTACTGTACACTGGTAAGTCATGTAGCTTAAATGCAACCACCCTTTYCAGTCATTTGTGCTGTTCTTTGGTATCAGTTGGGACTTATATGTTTCATACCTTCAGGTACATGTACATTTTTTCTGGACATTCTTTCAACTTTCTGAGATCAGACTCAAGCTGGAAGGAATTTGCAGGAATAACAGGGATTGGAGAAGCAGATCGAGTTGACGTTTTGACTTCCTTTTCTACATTATTTTTCACAGTGAAAGATGGATGTATAATCGATGAAGTTCCTTTCACACCAGTGTGAACCCTGCAGAGAGATTTGGAAATTCACACTTAAGGAATCTTACACAGACCTAACTGAAATAGTAGCTCTTTGAATTCCTGAAAAAATCTAAAATACAGAAATTTTTGAAGTTTTACCAGTAGTTTTGTTTAAGCAGGTATTTTAAAAACAGACTATGAAACCCTTCAAACTGTGAAAAACCTTACAGTTAATTTATCTTTTCTTAAAAACACATCTGCAAACACTGATAAATATACTGTCTGCTTCTACTTTGTTTCTGGAATAACTATATTTTACGGTACAAATTTCTACCATACACAGCTGCAAAAAACACTAGGTTTCCTGCAATTTCATAATGTGAAACAATAACCATGTCAGAAGAACAAACAGCTTTCAACACTGATTACAGTGGAGACATTTGTTGGCCTACAGTTTGTCATTTAAGTCTATTTATTTTTCAGAAGTCACAAAATGGCTATAAAATACACTTTTGCCTTCAACACTTCACACTAAATCCATCTGAGCTGAAAAAGGGGCGTGTAAGGGAGGAATTCTCAGGAAGTCATCAATCAGCACACTACACAAAGCATCTGCTATTAACATGGCAAGATGACGCTGGTGCACACAAACCTTTCCTAAGCAGGCATTAGGGAGAGTTCCAGTACTTGGTTGGAAAACAGATGGTGTAGCTCTTTCTGCACCTCAGCCCACTCTCACCCAGGCAAAATTGGGAATGACTAGGTAACACAGAAGACCCTCAGAAACTCTGAGTAAACCTGAAGTTAATTGCTATCTTCTCAGTGAAATAAAGAGTAGTGAAGGAAAGAGTACTTAAGTGACATTGTCATCTCAGTTCCTTTCATCTCACAGAATTGGTGTGCAAAGAATGTGTTCAAGTGCTACTTAAGAATCTAGAACACTTCCTATAAAAATCACTGATGATAAAGATAAAGGGCACAAGAAAGAGTATGATATATGGGAATATAATACAAATGTCTTTATATTTGGAATGTAAGGGCAAAACTATTCATGTTAAACAGTTTTCCATCTGACTCTAAATAGACTGTATTTGTTTCAACGACTACGTCAGAGGCAGATGTGCAAGAATTCTTGTGTTTCTGAATATTTCCTTTCGTAAAGCAAATTCTTCAAAACATGTTCTAACTCATCACATGTAGAAATTTGAAAGATTAAGATTTCAACTACATTTACCTTTCAAAAAAAAAAAAAAGGATTGGAATTTTTACACTTACTGTAATGTTGGCATATCGCTGATTTCTTCTATTTTCAATTGTTTTGCTTTTGGAATATCCATTGCAGCTAACTGATCATCTTCACTTACATTTGCAGTTGTTTCAATACTTGTAGAATCCTTCCAATTATTGACTAAATAAGACGTGCTGGGAAAATCACTATTTTGTATGTCATCATCAATTTCTTCAATGGCTATTCTTCTCAAAGGCTTCTAAACAGAACACATACCTAATGTCACATGTACAACCTGTATGTCACTGCATACAAAACCCTTGGAAAAAGGGCTGTGTTTAAATTTAAACAACGATCTCATGATAACCAGCTTTCACCTGAGTTTGTGCATGCAGAAGATGTGTTGCATTAAAATAAATATCCAAATAGGAAACTCCAACATATTCTGTGTAAAGTGCCCCCTTATAAATTAGCGATACTTAAAGGATTCTTTTTTTCCAGTAATGAAACATCATTAATTTGGGGGGAGGGGGGCATTATCCAGAAGAGATGAATGGGTAAGGATTAACGTATATTTTGACCAATGGCTCGATCAATTTTCATATTTTGGATAAGCATAGGAATTGACAACCCTTATTATGCATACATAACTTCAAATTTTGAATTGATAAATATTTGTAACATAGTCTTAGTGGTTGACTAGGTTATATACATCCCAAGGCAACTAATTCCCCCAGTGAAGGCCATGCTATGGGAGCTAAAATGCTTCAGCTTGTTCCAGTTTTGCCCGTTATTAGATTTCATATCTGCATGATCACCACTATTTTTGAACGATGTCAAACAACACCTTCACAGTACTTAAAAGGAGGCATCATTTAGTAAGTAAATAAATTCATCACTTTTTACTTGGGAATTTCATTCACTGAACATAAGATGTAGTGTGTATTTCTCGGCAAATACACATCACTAAACACATTCGGCAATTTAGATGTCTTGATTTGGCAGATTTCTGTCCAGCTAACGCAGTTCCTTGATAATGTCTCCACAGCAGTTCACAAATTGCTCTAAATTAGGTCCAAAAACCCTGCTGGGTTGATGATGACAGACAATACATGGCTTGCTTTGAAAGCATACCATCTCATCATTGTATTAGAACTGAGAGACTGAGCAAGACAGACAGAAAATTATAGCACTCTGCAATCTTTGGACAGTAAAAAAGAGTAGAGATGATTAATCTACCACTTGTCCAACCTTAAAAGAATTACTCTAAAACTATCTCCAATTAACTATAGAAAATTCAGTTTTCAGTTTGACTGCTAAGTTATTTCAGCTACTTTGCAACAAATTCATTCAGGTTTTAAATGATATTTCATCTAGCATGTAATATGTTTTAAAGATTAGTATTAAAATAATCACACCTTTACCACTAAACTGATCATTTTAAATAAATGGTAACCACTAAGTAAATTTAACAGAGCTAAATAGAAGTACAGAAGTTATTAAGAACAGAACACTAGAGTATTCTATGCAGAGTGTGAACATACTTTAAGAACTTGCTTCTGAATGTACAAAAAAATTAGTAAGCGTACCAAAAGGGACAGCCCAATGCATAAAGAAAGCTAATACTGCTTGCTGCATTGCCGTATTATCTTCTAACTCATTAATTTGACCAGTACCACAGATAATTCACACTCCTAAAATAACACTTCTCATGAACCACTGGCCAGCTAATCTACATATTATGTGGATGAAAATGCAGGCTAAAGGTAAGTGCAGTAGCTTTGAGCGACACCAGAGTACAAGAGTAAGGACAGACAACATGTCGTGTTACGGCTAAATCTACTAGAGAAACCTAGCATAGCAGAGAGAGAAAGGGAGTTTACTTTGCGCTTTCAGGTCTTCAGTCAGCTGCCTCCCCTTTACTCTAATCCTCCCTGTCAGCTGTGGACCCAGCAGAAGGTTGTGGTATTGCCTCCCCATTTCAGACTATTGGCATAAACATATACCATGTTTCCTGAGCAGCAATGAAGGCTGAATGTTTACACTATAGCTACTGTAATCACTGTTACACACACATGGAAATGCTGAAGTTATGTTTTTGAAAAACACTGAAAAGGTATATCTTTAAACCTTGAGTTTTCACATGTAAGGCATACTTATCAGGAGGCAGTCACACAAATAAGCAAGAAGTGGATTTTTACTTCAAGCTCTACTTTTTCCATCATTCTACATATTCAATCACAAAAGAAAAGTACTTACTGTTGACTTCAAATGTAATGGTTTATCAATGACTTTCACTATATTTTGTATTTCTGCTTCTTTTATCAGTATTTCAGGATATTCTTGATGAGTCCACTGCTCTTTCCCAGATAATTCCTTAAAAAAACAAAAGATAGTTGTTCAGAAAATCAAGACTCTCAGGAATGGTTATAATATGTATTAAAATATACTTAATAGAAAATGAAACATTTTATTAATATAATTTAGAAAAATGAAATAATCACAAGTATACATACATTCCTTATTTTAGCGAGTTCATTTATTGCTTGTTTATTGCCAGGTTCCAGCTGCAGAACAGCTTCAAAATCTGAGTGAAAAATTAACATATGAAAATTGTATACATTTCAACTGATGTTAACAAGTACTGGCAAATTTTTTAAACCTCTCATTTTCCTTTCACAGCTCTAAAATAATTTATGTCTGGTAAGTTCATCCCAATGCTTCTATTGCTATCTAATTTGAAACACATTTTTCAAACTATTTCTTACTATTTATTATAAGCAACAGAGAAGTAGTCACAGAAAATACATTAAAGTTTGCATGGAATTCCATATTTTTTTGAGGAACTAATACAGGACACCCAGCTAAGCCTGACTTTGTCTTACAGCAACAGCAAAAAAGAGCAGATACACAGAGCAAAATCAAGTAAAACGTTCTTTACTTCTCTTGCTTGCTTTTTAATTGAGTCTGCAATAAATCAGTCATTAATCATAAATGTTTCTTGCATAATTTCAGACTAGTATAAGGGTTCAATACTTAGCCTATGTGCTTTCACACCTCCAGCACACTTAASTTTCTTTTATATGCAATCCTAACAATATTAGCTAATTAATAATTTTGACTAACAAGTTGCATGATTTTGGCAATCTTTKTTACTCATACATAATTACACACAAAGCTGCCTTCCTGTCACCTGGATACCACAAAAAAGTTCTCTATATATTCAATACCAGAAAAACAACCCCCCAAAAAAAAACCCTCCATCCATTTTTGAGTTTTACACTAACAACCTCAATTAGTCAGCAACAGACTTAATTGCTATTAGAAAGTGACAAAAGTAAGGGCCACCTCCCGCTCACCGCTTACTTACTCATTAATGCTAATTCAGTCTTACCTTGCATAGCTTCTTTTAGCTTTCCAAGCGCAACTCTGGCAGCTCCTCTTCTAGCAAAAGCTTTAGAATAGGAGGCATCTAACAGCAAAGCTTGTGTACAGTCATCTTCAGCCTCTTCATATCTCAGCAAAAGAGCAGTACAAAATTAATAAGCACTTTCAAAAGAAGAACCTTCAATCAAAAAGACAGTGCTACCCAAAACATTTAAAATATGAGTTAAAAATAGAAGACCCAGGATTTAAAGTGATAAACATCTTGAGCTTTCTAATGACATATGACCTTAAAAAAAATAAAAGAAAAAGAAAAAGACCGCTTTATATTAGCGAAGTGCCTAATCACAGGTTTCAGGTTTAATTCAGGCAATATGCTATTTCTAAAGTTTTTCAAGACCTTACCAGAGGTTTGACTGTACAAGCTCTCAAGGCCATCTTTTATGCTTAGAGGAATATACATTACAATTCCTCAACTTGCCAAATTTCAGACAAATCATTTGGTATTGCCTCTTTTGTTAATACGTTACAGAAATTCGCTTCCTCTGAGAAAATAAACATCCCTGAAGCCTGCCAGAGCCAAATCCACTTTAAACATTAAACAACCTTAAAATGAAAGTAAGCATCCCAGCTTTGTACTTCTGAAAACCAGAACTACCATTACAAATGAACACAAAAAATACAAGAAAGCAAAACCAAACATATGCAAAAATAATTTTTCTAAGTCTGAATTTGTTTTACTTCTCATTCTGAAACAGTTACAGTCAAATTCAGCATATCCTTGTATTAATGTCATTTGTTTTCAGTGCAGGATGAGTTTTCCTCATTCAAGTTATATTTGATCGTGATTTCACTATGTACATATTAAAGTATTTTCTTTYATTCTTCTTCTCTCCTCCTTCATTCTATTAACAGATTTTCGGACTAAGTATTTTTGCAGCTCTGATCAGTTCTGTAAGTCTGCCAGAATACCAATGAACTTCTGGTGCATTTTGTATTTGTGTCCTCTTTGAAGTGTAAAGACCCATGGTACATCAATTTATCTTACAGGATCCAATTTTCTTGCTTGGTCATTCAACTAACTTAAAATTTCCTGAGTCTCTGTTTTTCAGACAACARTATTTGCATTATGACATTCTCCTATTGCTTCAGTACTAAGTTTTAAGTGTTATGATACAAAAATACTACTCATGCAACATATTTTATAATCTTTGCAATTTGAGATGAACGTATGGTCACTACAGATACCCAACCATGTCATACTAGAACAGATGATGAACATGGTGTTCAGCTTCCTGCTTTCCACATTATCAGTTTAAAAGACTTAAACTGTCATACTATCCTAGACAGTTGAAAAAAAGAATTCAGACATTTCAAAAATGGTCACATGGAATTTCTCTCATGTAGCACATTTCCTACTTTTACCAGATTATTTGAGTAAAGCTTAACTGACAATGAGCAAACTACAGGTACACACTGGAATTAAAGAAAAAAATATTTTAAAAAAAATGTCTGTATTCAGAGAAAGCTCCTACCAAGTTTCTTTGAAGTCAGAAGTTATCTATTTCTTTATACAATATAACATTTAATAGTTGACTGGTTTTTACATTTTTCAAAAATACATAGCTTCAAGCAGGCCCTTCGAGAAACTAGAACTTCACACACAGAGAACATGGTAACAAATAAACTTTAGGAAAGYTATTTAGGTTTCACTGTAATTTCAGATCATTGCTATTTTATTCTTTAGATTTTTTTACCTAAGACATACACTGCAAGATTACATGTATATTTCTCTCCCTTATTTCTTTCAGTATGTTTCTTTCTATACTGAATTCTATAAAGAATTAGGATGAGWGGCAGTAACTAACCCTTGATGAAAACCGATTGGATTATTTTTGCTTCTAATTTACAGCAAGGAAAGAAACAATATTGTACATGCAATTCTACTTACTTCTGAATCTTTAGATAGGCCATAGCTCTGTTAGCTGGCAGAAGTGCATTGGTGCCATCTGCTGCTATACCACGTGTATAACACTCTAYTGCAGCTTCATACTTCCCTTCCTTGAAATAAGCGTTACCCTGTTATATTTATGTCAGGAAAAAAAAAAGAGAGAGACAGAGAAAGAAATAGCGCAATTAGCTTCTCTCATCTTGTTAGTAGGCAAGATCACTGTGAACTGTGAGTATGAAGATGATGGATCACAAACAACACCTGTATCAGAGCAAGTATTTACGGCATATTTCTTCGTATCTACACTCTTTTGAAAGCAGACCACAAAACGCTGAATTCTTATTTGTTCCAGTATTTCAAGAATAAATAATTCATGTAGCAAGAATTAAGAGCAGACTTACAAGTCTACAGTTACAATTTTTTCTTCGTTTTTCGAGTACAGTGTAAGCTGCTCTATAGCCACAATTAAGAGCAACAGAAGCATTTCTTAAAAAAAGAAAAAAAATAAATAAATAGAACAGATCTAAATCAAAAGAAAGGACCAARCAAACCCTTAATATTCTATGGAAAAAAATTTAAATAATGTCATTTTGAAACATTATCTGGTCACAAAATGCTTTATCAGTTCACTGATCTATCTCTCCCCTCTTGAAATCCATACTTGAATTTTGCAGTTGCTTAAGAAGTAAGGCTAATCTGAAGAATTCAAACTTCTTCAAAAGGTGTGGGTGGGTGTGGATTACATTCTCCCACACACACATACACACCACTTACTACATTGAAATGTATCACTCACTAAATGTAGGAAGAAAAGACTAAAGGCCTCATGCTTGCCTGCAATCCCTGCAGGAAAAAAAGAACTCAGCTAGGTAAAGAGAGAATTTGCTTTTTTTCCAAAGAAAAAAAAGAAAAGAAAAAGAAAACACAGACAAGCAATTGCTGACTCTTTTTTTTAACATTCTGCCTTCCTGTATGTATAGTATCGGGAAAACAGGAACAACACTTAACGTGCTTGTTGATTCCTCCCATTCTGAGGGATCATAAGACACTTGCAGAAAGGAGAGTAATGAATGCATTTTCTTTCTTACTGGGAAAACAACAAAGGGATACATTTGCAACCACTTTTTCTATTCTACACGCACAAATAATTACCACCAATTCTTAACAAATCAACTTAGAATCCAAATGCTATTTYCCCCCCCCAACTCTATTCTTTGGTGAGTCTTTAATACAAAAATGCATTAAAATATCAGTTGCACAAATTAACTTTTATAACTTCCCTCTCTACTCTATCCATATCCTTCTTTACTTGGCTTCACCCACAAAACAGTTACCCTCAAAAATTACTTAGACCAAAATGCTGCTGTCATTTTTCATTTAATGCTCCATACAGACACATTACATTGAATTTTTAAACTCTGTTTCCAAGAGATTAAACTTATACAGCACTAAAATTTTGTTTATCAAGTTGTATCTCTTATCTGTTCTTCCACTTATGCTCTCTCCTTGTTGACAAAAAAGTGAAGGCCACAATTCAGACATGGTAGGATCCATGCCACCAGGCACATGCCCACATTGATGCAGCCTTGCCACTCTTGAGCTACTGCATTAGACTAAAATTTCTTTTCTGTGGCCTTTTTATAAAATTTTGTTCCCATTGCCTAACGTATGCTTTAATTCTTTTCCTATTAATCACCTCTTACAGGCTGTATGGAAAAAAATGTATATTGACAAAAAGTCAGAAGTTACAAATAGCTATACAAAAGTAGAAAAAAAATCAAGTTTAGTTCATAATGCTATTTCTTAATGGGAAAAGGGGAGGGAAAAAAAAAAAAGTGAGTCAAGTCAATGTATCCAGAAACACATTTTTATTGTTACTGCTGCCTGCAGTTTCTGAAGTTCTTTTTTCATAGATACTTTTTAATGTCTAATTGGAGGCTTGAAATTGCAAAAAAAAGTCCACACACTACTGGGACAAGCAGGGGCTCAAGATACATATWATACTGAAGAAATAAGATCTTTGTAAAATATAGTTCTTGTTTCACTTAGCTTACTCTCTATGTGAAATTTACTGCGTAYAAATTGTGCTATAAAAGCTATACTGCATTATTCTGTTCCAGAAGATTCTAAACAGGGGAAAAAAAATCAAAAAATGGAAACTGAGAAATGGGAGTGAATTAAAGGAACATCAAGCATGCCATATTTATGAAGTTCAGGAAAATATCGAATTTAACTTAATTATTTTGCATAGCCAATAGCACAATACAATGCTTTTCTGCGTTAGTTCTCCTGTCCCACTGAAAGCCGTGACTTACCAGATCTTTTTCTGTAATAGCCTTCTGCTTGAGCTGCTGCTCTTCAATGTCCTTCTTCTCTTCATCTGATAATTCAGGTTTGACTGCATCTTCAGTCTCTTTCTGTTCTAAACTTTCTTTTGATGACAAAGCCTGCAAAAGAAACCACTGTTTCTCAACATGTATTTCCCTTGCTTAGATACATTTTTAGAACATAGAAGTTGTAAGCTTTGAAGATGTGAAAGTCTCCCAACCATTTTAAATAAAAGTGCTTTAATTATAATTTGAGTGCAAACTGAAGAGATCATTGTAGCTGCCCTTGAAAATATATTTCTGTGAAGTACTGTGAATCAGAATGGTATGTAATATATAATTTCTGAAGTACAATGCAAAATGATCCACAGAACCTGCCTATGTTTCAGTTTACACAAAATGTACTTACTCAGTTATTAGAGATTTGGGGTTTTCATTAAAAAAAAAACAAAAAAACTTCACCCTTTCTCAAGCCTTTCAAAATGACAGTTGAAGAGGTCTAAGCATGTTCACACATTAATGCTAGTCGAGCTTATAGCTTACTAAAATCATCTTAATTAGCATTTTCTCCTTGTCATCATGAAAGTGATCAGACTTTTAGTAGGTTATGATGTTCTGCTAGGCTTAAACCATGTTCTGGCTTGGCACACTGTAGCAACCAGCAGGACTAAAAGCATGCTAGCAGTTAGCATTACTCTATGGCCAAGAGAACCTACAGGTTCTCACACATGTAGTGATACCCTGTAGTTTATACCAAACGCTAAGCATGACCAGAAAAAATAATACGGGAGGTAGAGAAAACATCTGACAGAAAAAAAAAAAAAGACAGGGCAGGGGAAGAGGGTGGAGGGAAGTCAGAGGTTGGTACACACATCCAGCCTTAGTCTGCAAAYCTACCATTACACCAATGTATGAATAAATGCTAGTTAATCTAAAAGAAATTACAGACCTTGACCTCAGTAAACTTCAAATGCCAGAAAAATATCAGTAATTTTTTTTGATTTTATTTTTGTTATAAGCTGATACAGATGCGAATTGAATACTGTATATTAACTTATGTTAGCAACTCTTATTACCTGATAAATTTTCTTCAGTTCATTTTTTGCATCAAAGTTGTTTGCATCCAGCTCTAAAACTTTTTCATAATCTGTCAGGAGATCAGAAAACAGTGTTTCAGGTGGGAATTATAGGCTAGGCAACAGAACATAAAATACAAGCATCCTTTGAAATAACCATTTTAGTAGTACATAATGAATCAGAGATATTACAAAGAACATATTATTCCGAGACATTTAAAGATGAATTATTCCAGATCTGTCTAGAGCTACAGTAATCATTTGGACATTCTACTTAAATTTTACCTTATCAGAAATATGAGATCTGGTATTTTATTTCTTTGTTTATAGAAAATGAAAACTAAATTCCTACACCAAATAAGTGTATACCAGCTTTAATCAAGTAGATATATTAACAGATTGCATGTATTATAAGGAATGAATTAGAAACCCACCTTCTTTAGCTCCCTGAAGATTTTTCAAAGCAAAGCGAGCAGCCCCTCTTCTGGTATAAGCCTTTACATAATTTTTATCTAGAGCAAGTGCTAAATTGCAGTCAGATTCTGCAACAGAAAACCTATCAATAATGTGAATGAGTTAGTTTGAACAGTTTGAACCCCAAACCTCATAAAGTTAGCTTACTCTGAAGTTTTACAGGTTTTCTCCAAATCAGAAATCTTATATACTTCACAACTTAACCTTAACTCCCCCACAGCCTTTTCTTCTCCCCAAACAAATTAAAGCCTTAGAAACAGTGCTTAAAGAATCTGAAGAGCAAATGAGATGGCAAATTCTCTCTCTCTTTCCTTTTTTAAATCTCTTATTCTGTAACACAGATACTAAACTTCTAGCATGAAAGCACAGAGAAAAAGAGATCAGAGACTAGTGAATTCCTTATCCTGGCAATTCTCGTTTCACTTTGAAACTGCAAAACACACTGACTGCAGTCCTACAYACATGTAGGTATTACAGCATGAATGATAATATAATCAAGACATTAAAAAAAAAATCTTAAGACAGTATTTCAAAAAAAGAAAATATTAAGAATTTAACAATATGAATCTTACTTTTTCATTCTGTAAAAAGCAGATGCTCTGTTTGTGGGTAATACTGGATTGTATGGATCAGAATGCATCCCTCTGGTATAGCATTTTATTGCTTCATCAAAATTTCCTTGTTTAAAGTACTTATTACCCTGTGAATACAAAAAGATGCATCATTTTACTAAATTAGTATATACTGACTAATATGTTACCAGTTTTTGGTGGAAAAAACAACCCAAAGCCTTACAGTTTAGAATGCTCAAACGCTTTTGTTTAACATCTCTCATCAAGTATTGCTTTACTTTGAAATGTTTCTTTTAAACACTTTAACCATCCTATATTAAATATTTTTAATCACTTACACAATAAAAAGCATTTATTATAAACTTATTTTCAAGATGTTTTAGCAAATGTTATTTCATTTATGCAAACCTAGAGTAAGTGCATACACAGCTGCTCAAATAGCCATGTAGAATTATCAAAAATTTTCAATTTTTAGCAACTAGATTCAGTATCTTTGGTTCCCAAAGTAATATTCTAGTAAATATTCTAGTCTCTCCTGCATTTTTTTCTTTTTGCGTCACAGATCAACGGACAATCTTAATAACCCGACAGCTCTAACAAGAGGGRAAAAAAAAGAAAATTAAAAAAAAAAAATCTCTCTCTCTTTCTCCCCTCTCCTCCGAACACACACAGAAATCAAGCATCTTTCGTCTTCTCATTGTTAAAATCAGTGACATTCAAGGAAAATACATTTTAGTTGAAAACAAAGTAGAGAAAATAACAGTTATTCACCTAAAATAACAGCTTTCTACATGGATTTCACTTCAAAACAGGCATACTGCCATTGCATGAGAGCCTATTTTTTGGMTGCCTCTGTGATACAACTTACACCTAATGTGCCCTCATCTCTTTCAGTGTAGTTTAGATTATAAAGGTAAGAGACACTTCAATTTCTTCTCAGTACAGAATACAGACAATACAGTAGGGAACTCTGCTGCAGCAGGAAAAGAAAGCAGATAATATCACCCCTGCAGAAAACTAAAACAACTAAGAAACATTACTGAAGGAAAGCATGGATTGACATAAAATGTTAAGTGACTGCTTGTCAGTTTCAGTTTCTCAGAATCACAAAAAAAAAAAAAAAGTTTCTCAGAAAAAAAAAAGTTTCTCAGAATCACAAAAGCTTCTGTGCTACAAATTTGGTTAGATAGACTATCTAACATGAAGATACAGTTCACAGATAAACTAAGGCTTCATTCCACTTAACACTATTGTCAGATTCCTCACAGTTACCAACTTTGGGGGACAAGTCATGAAAAGACTCCTATATCACAGTGCTATCAGAAACACAYCAAACATTCAGCACCTAAGAGGACGGACAGAACCTTCTAATATTACAATGGGATAACAAGCAGGTTCTAGGACTCTGAAGAAGAAACTTGCTCATAAATAGAACTCCTGACGAGTCTAGAAACCTAAAGGTCTTAACACAGAATAAATGAGGTTTTCACCTGTCATGCAATCTTTAAAAAAAAAAAAAAAAAAACAACAACAACAATAAAAGCCTACCATGTCACTGAAGTATGGTTACACCAAGATTTCTTCTTTTCCCCCTAGACGAAGTAGTGCTCTATGCCAGCTATTTGGTAATTGCTCTTGGAACTGCTAAAAGATCCTTCTATTTGACTTTAGGATGATTTTGTCTTAGATAAATGGATATATGGRAAAAAGTGCCTAACAAGGAGAAAACTATAAATTCCCAATGAAACTCTAAATAGAGAATGATTAGGACTAAAGTTATCATGGTTTGACCAAATGTGCCTGCTACTTGCATCTACCATATATGACAAACAACATGTTCTAGGAACCTTAAACAAATTGTTGATTTTTTCATAAACAAATGCTGTTGAAATTAAGATTTACTGTTTGCCCTTGATGAATTCTAATAGATTTTTCATAGTGGGCATGGCATGTCTAACAGGCATTCTGGACACCTACAAAACCAAAAGACCAGAACTTATGCATTCTCCTCCAGAAATTTTTGTAGGGATGGCAGACTGTTTGCCACATGTCTTAGAAGTTGTAAATGGCAGCCGTTTTATTTTCCTCCCAAAATTCAGTGGAAGAAGAATGCAAATTCAGAACCTTGCCAAAAGGCAGAGTTTGCTGAAAATCTTGTCGAATGGAACAAACTTTTTATTTTGGAGCTCAAGAAATCCTCACTATGTAGACTAAGAAGGAGAAGCATAAGATAGGGCTTGCTGTATGCTCTTTGCAAAATAGCATAAAACTGAAAAACTTAAAAACACTAAAAGTGTTACCAACTTGTCATTACCAAGGCCGGAGAGAGACACTACTTTGTTCATCATTCCCAAAAGCACAGGCTCCACAAAGGGACCAAATATAAATCTTCCAGGAGTTAGTTTTGGGCATTGTGACCTTGTGTTCATGTAAACACTGATGTGATCAACAAGGCAATTCTACATGGCAATCCAACTTTTTAAATGAAAAAATATAAATATATTAATCATCATAAGTGCACATTAAACACAGTCTAATGGGCTTTGCTGAAGTAAGTGATGAAAACACAAATGCATCAAAAATTTTATACATTGGAATAAAGGCAGTAATAAGAATAAAGACAAAGAACGTGAAAAACAGGCACATTTCTGTCAGAAGCATACTCACAGTCAACAATTGTTTTAAAAAAATTATAAATGCTTATTTGTTTAAGTTTTATTTTGTAAAAAAAAAAAAAGGATGTTTATAATGTAATAACCTTTTCTTTCTCTGCAAGAGCCTTTTCTGCATCTATACGAATTCCATCTTCTTCAGAGTCTGATTCTGGAGATACAGAATCATGAGTACTATCTTCTTTATCAAGTTCTTCAAGTATTTTATCCTGAAAATAGAAAAAATAAACTATTATTTGCATTATAATTTAATAATATAAAATATATGAAATAGACTTTCTAAGAATAAGTAGTGCATCTTTAAAAACATCTCTACTTTTTAAAGTCCTCATTGAGAAAAATTCTACAAGAGATATATCTTTTAATACTGTTAGATATGTTCAGTCTTTTATTCTAATAAATTATGACATTTCAATAGGCACTATTAAACTAGGTAGGCAGCATTTCTCAACTTTTCAAATTAACACATAATCCTTTTGAGAAAAAGCTATTTTCTATGCTTACACAGTATCCAGCACAATAAGATACTGATTTCTAAACTGAACTCTCAGCAATACAACAAAATCTGATTTAAAATAAAAATCAACTGGGGACACAACAACAAAGGTAACAAGCAGATATTCTGACTCACCACATCTAGTTTTCCCCATGCTTCATAATCGTAGGACTTAATCTTGTTTTTCTTGTTTTCCTCAGTGGTTGTCTTAGGTGAGACTTTAGTTTTGCTTTTTTTCTTTTTCTTAAAAGCCTCGTTTCGAATTGGTGGTAAATTCTAAATTGAAATAACAGAAGCATGAAAGCCACTTATTTTGGAGAAGACTGATTAAGAGGGGTATCACTACTCTTATAAGCTGAAAACAATTCTTTGTTGCTAAAGATGTTTGATCACTTCAAGTTTCAAATGTTTACAAAGAAAGATATTTTTTCCTGCATAAACCACATTAGTCATTGTAAAATGAGCAAGTTAAAGTTCATCTTTTCCTTCTGACAACTTTAAATACAAAAAGAAAAGGTATAGGCTACATATCTAAATCTATTGGTTGGTTTTATTTTAGAAACCCAACAAGCAAGCTGTTCCCAATCCTGTAAAATCAGTAAGGATAGCAAGCATAAATCTTTCAATATGCAGTAATGTACATTACATGTACAGTAAAAGTTAAATTTTAAGAAACAGTTCACTGAAGAACATCACCAGAGAATAACATTATTATAATAAAGTCAGCAATAAATAAGCAACACGGAGGCTGCAGAAACAAATATTCTCCTAGATCTACTCAGAGCTGGTTAAAACTTTATTGGCCTAAAGCATTCATCAGCTCAAAAAGCTACTGTGCCACAGCTCTGCTGGTGAAGGAGTTATAGAGGAATCCTTGATCAAGAGCAACCAGTAAGTTCAGTTAGCTCATACCATGTATGCAGATATTTTAAGTTGACACATGATTTTGCTGAAGTGGACTGGGCTGTCTCAAAACAGCAGCAAAATGAGTATCCTTCTAAATCTACATCATTCTACATCATTATATAAAGGAAAAAACAAAATAAGCAAGCAMCTATTAAAAACACTATCATAAATAGCTGCACTAGTATTCACACTGGACTTGTGATTTTACCTCTTCTGGGACACCACTCTGTTTTCGTAGTTCAGAATCCACCTGCTTAATATCTTTTTCCCAGTTCTCTAATTCTCTCATAAAATCCTGCAGTTCTTCAGCATTTTGCTTCATTTGCAGTTGTAGTTCCAATGCTTTATTTGGTGCAGTCATTGTAACCTGCCAAATTTCAGGTAAAAACTGTCTAGCGATAACTGTAAGTATGTAACTGAAGGAAGCTATACTCTTCAAACCGAATAAAACTGACTTATCTTACATGCATGACAAGATTCCCAACTGTGTAAGTAAAAATCATTAATAGTAAAGAGACCAAGAAGAAACACAAGTTTAACGTCTCTGAAAACACAAATGGAAGCCATAGCATTCAGATAAAATAGAAGACACTAAAATAAACAATGTTTAATGCTTTCATACTTAAGTGCAAGCTATAGGACCTAACGAAGTCAATGATAATCCTGAAGGTGATGACAAGGTGATCATAATTTAAAGAAATTTCTGTAGTGTTTCCCAGATGAGAGAAGAAAATAACTTTAACCCATTAACACTTAAACTTCAACTATAGGACAGAATAAAACATATATGCTGCCTTATATCTTAACAGAAAGAAGAGACCTGACAAATCAACCCCCAACATCATCTTCTGCAGCTACAAAGTATGTTCAAGCATGCATGTATTTACATTTTAGCACAGGAGAGAGTTAATGCATGAGGAGTTTTATTATGAATTCAGGTGAATTTCAACTCCAGTATATTCTTTGAACATGCTCTATCCACRTATTTGCAGCCCTTCAAGTCCCTAAAATACTGTTTAATAATTATAATTATTAAACTAATATTTAGAAATCTCCATGAATTTTGCCGTTTTATTATGACAACAACCCGATATTAAGTCACACTATTTTCTTAGATGCTAAGCCTTCTTACAAAAAAGTACAGTTCAAGCAAGCTATTGTCATCCACTAGCCTAATATCGTTTGCTGCATTCTGCACATAGCTTGGTGATGATCTTAATCCAAGTTAGTAGTAGGTCCCTTTTATAGCTAAATGTTATACTGGCTGTCAGTGCTGCAGTCCTTTCTGTTTTTAAATTTTCCCTAGCAGCCTAGGGCTGCCTTGTCCCAGCCCCTCCAGCAAGGCCTACACCGAAGAGGTGTCGCCTTCGCCGAAGGCGGGTGTCGCCTTCGCCGCTCTCCCTCGCGCGGCTGCGGGCGCTGGGGAGCGGCCAGGGCAGCGCCCGCAGCTACGCAACGCCGCGAACCCGCAGCCAACGCGAGGCGGCCGGGCCGCAGGGAGGCCCGGCCTGGGCCCGGCCCCGCTCACGCCGCCGGCGCCCGAGGGCGGCGCAGCGAAGCGGCCGCTCCGCTTGCCCCAACGTCGGGGCACCGCGATACTCCCCCGCCCCCCAAACGCGGGTACCGGCCCCCGGCGGCCCCCTCGCTGCCCCGCTCCGTCCCGCCCCACCTGCGCCGCTTCCCGCCGCTTCCTGCCGCCGCCGGCCCCCCGAGCCGCGCGGCCCGGCCGCCTCCCAGGATGCACCACGGCCCCGCGGGCGGGCGGCGCGATCGCCCCAGCACCCCGGCGGCCCCGCGGCGACAGGGACAGACAGCGCATGCGCATGCGCCCGCGCGCCTACTGCCCCGGCTTGGCCTGGCGCGGCCCGGCCCGGCCCGGCCGGCCACGCTTCGCCTCCAGCTCGCGGAACGGCGGCCCTCGGCGCTGCTGGCCACGCCCCCTCTCGCGTCACGTGGCGGGCCCGCGCCCCGGCGATTGGCGGGCCTTGCCGTGCCCTTTGCTCCGTGGCCGGGGACGGTGG
The DNA here is from genome assembly GCF_003343005.1 of Rhea americana. Classification (NCBI taxonomy): domain Eukaryota; kingdom Metazoa; phylum Chordata; class Aves; order Rheiformes; family Rheidae; genus Rhea; species Rhea americana. The sequence continues at coordinate 202,920 of NW_028186507.1, read as the reverse complement.
CCGGCGCGGGAGGGGGGCGGACATGAAGGCCGGGGTGCCGGCCGAGGAGAAGGCGGCAGGGGAGGAGGATGATTTCGGCTACCGGCTCTTCCCGGACCGCAACAAGAAGCCGCAGGGCTTCTTGGCCCGCAGCCTCTTCACCTTCCACAACAGGTGCCAACTGATGCTGAGGATGACGCTGGACACGAGTAAGGAGGAGGAGAGTGTCTGTGTCTCTGTCTGTCTGTGTCTGTGTGTGTTTTTCATTACAGTGAGGACAAGGAAATAGATGTTAGCCTCAGTATTGGTATTTATTACCAGTAAAATAATGTCGGATGTGGCTTGATTCCTGGATAGCGTTTTGTATCTCTATCATTTCACACAGCTTGAGCTGTACTGATGAGATGTCAGCTACAATGCATTATGGTCAAATACTGCAATATATAAATTTGTATGCATGGTGCTTTTTTTGTGACTCTCTTTTTATTCTTGATTATAGATGACTTTCTGTACAAAAGTTTTGTCTAGAGAAATTGATTGCAGCCATATTTTTCTAGATCCATATGCTCAACTTCTTCTTGAGGCTATGAAGCAATCTGGTTGGTATGTAAACTAAATGATGCTGCTTTGTGCGGTAACATCTGTATTATGTGGGGTCAATAGTCTTAATAAAATTGTCTCCTGTAATGTTTATTTGGGTCTTTTAGCACTGTCTTCAATGACCGGCACTTTTCTTGTGAAAACTGTGATGGCTGTGTCAGTGGAGGTTTTGACTCTGCCACATCTCAGGTAGGAACTAAACTACACATCGTCCTCTTTCAAATAACTGACRGTAAACGTTTTAGCATTTTGTTACTAAGTCAAAAAGGATTTTGCTAATAATAAATTTGCTAAATAAATTTGCTAATACTGATATCTCATTTGAAAACTTAAAAAGAAAGCATGTGTAAGATTTCCAACAGTATGGAGCTAGTATTACTAGTACACTGCAGTGGAATGAGACAGTTGATGTTGAAAAACACTGGTCATTTTTAAAGGTCTAAATGATGAAGGTGATCTCCATAGGGTCTCTGAGGAGTAAGGGAGGTGCTGAAAGTTAGTGTTGCTTAGAGTCAGTAGATAAAGTATGCACCACTAGCAGTRATGATTTATTTTTCTTAAAAAGACTACCTATATTTTTTTTCTACAGATTGTTCTGTGTCAGAACAATATTCGTCACCAATCCCATATGAACCGTGTGGTTACACATGAATTGATTCATGCTTTTGATCACTGTCGTGCACATGTTGACTGGTTCAAAAATGTCAAACACTTAGCATGTTCAGAGGTAAGTTAAAATGCTTCTAACATTGTCACTGTATTACTACTGGTTATTAGGGATGTTTTGTCTTTTAAGGCTTGTGATACTGTCTCCCAATACATCCTCATAGGCAAGCTCAGGAAATGTGGGCTAGATGAGCAGACAGTGAGGTGGATTGAGAACTGGCTGAATAGCAGAGCTCAAAGGGTGGTGCTCAGTGGCGCAAAGTCTAGATGGAGGCCTATAGCTAGTGGTGTCCCCCGGGGGTTACAACTGGGTCTGGTATTGTTCAAATTATTTGTCAGTAGCCTGGGTGAAGTGGCAGAATGCACCTTCTGCAAGTCTGCTGATGATGCAGAGCTAGGAGGAGTGGCTGATGCATCAGAAGGCTGTGCTGCTGTTCAGAGAGACCTGGACAAGCTGGAGAATGGGGCGGAGAGGAACCTCATGAAGTACAACAAGGGAAGTGCAGGGTCCTGCACCAAGAAGGAATAAATGCACCAGTACAGGCTAGGGGCTGACCTGCTGGAAAACAGCCCTGCGGAGAAGGACCTTCTGGTCCTGGTGGACAACAGGGTGACCAAGAGCAAGCAATGTGCTCTTGCAGTCAAGAAGGCCAATGGTCTTCTGGGTTGCATTACCAGCAGGTCGAGGGAGGTGATCATGCCCCTCTACTCGGCCCTAGTGAGGCCACAGCAGGAGTACTGTCTCCAGTTCTGGGCTCCTCTGTACAAGAGACACATGGAACTACTGGAGAGAGTCCAGCATAGGGCTATGCAGATGATTAGAGGGCTGGAGCATCTCTCTTAKRAGGAGAGGCTGYGAGAGCTGGGCCTGTTCAGGCTGGAGAAGAGAAGAATGAAGAGGATCTTATTAATCTATTTAAATATCTGAAGGGAGGGTATCAAGAGGATGGGGCTGGWCTTTTCTCAGTGGTGCCCTGGGATAGAACAAGAAGCAATGGGTACAAACGAAAACACAGGAAGTTCTGTCTGAATACAAGGAAAAACTTCTTTACTGTGAGGGTGACAGAGCAGTGGAACAGGTTGCCCAAAGAGGTTGTAGTGTCTCCTTTCTTGGAGGTATTCAAAAGCCTGACTGGACATGGTCCTGGGCAATGTGCTCTAGGTGACCCTGCTTGAGCAGGGGGGTTGTACTAGATGATCCRCAGAGGTCCCTTCCARTCTCAGCCATTCTGTGATTGTGTGACTCATGTTTAACTGAACATACTGTTACAGGAACTTCATTTGGTTTAATCCAGTTAATATTTTGTCCTTTCTGCCAGGTCAGTCTAGACAGTTTCATACAGAGAACAAGTAATTTGTTTTCACAGATACTAAAAGGTCATTGTCATAGTAAGTAGAATGCTACCGCTGCRAGTGGAACCATAACAAGAAGTGGTTATTGCCAAATGAGAATAGTTAGAGATAAAAAACATTCACATGTGATAGAGTATGTGTAATGTTCTTTTTTCTCTTTCAAATCTATATTCAAATATTTCAAATATTCAGTAGTTATGAAAATAGTACATCAACCTTGTTWTTATTTAGAAATTTTTGTTAGTGATAAACTTATCTTTTCCTATAACATACTTTTTTTTTCCGATTAAGTGTAACCTTAAGTTGCTCATAGTACATTTTGCTGATGACTCCATATCYATTTTAGAGGAGACAGGAATAAGCTACTTGAAAGACTTTGAAAATTGGATACATTATGAGGTGAAGTCAGACCGCTGCATAGGCTGCTAAGGATGCYTCTTATGTATACAACTTGTCTATATTCACATTCTTTTAGTTGTTTCCCCTATGTAATCCTTGTCATTTGACCACATACAGTCTTAGCCTKAATTATAAGGCTAAGACTGTATGTGGTCAAATTAATGTTACAAAACTATATCTTTGTGACTGTGCAAATTAATAAGATTAGGTGACACTTTATGCTTTTTAGAAATAAAATAATAACAAAATCACTTTGCAGTCATTCTTTAGAGAATATATTCAGTTTGAGGCTTGATATGCACAAGTTTCATCTGTAAACAGTAGGTGAGACAACCGACATGACAAACTTGGTAGAGAACAGACCAGACYTCATAAAAATAAATTTTAATCATATTCACCTTGGAAATATTTTGCATTGTCATGTATCATCTTTATCTTTTAATACATATAATTTAGTATCAGTAGTATTATATGATGTCATTAAAGCCATTCTGTATAATTCAAAATTATTATCTGGTTTTTTTTTTGTCTTCTGTATCTGTGCAATGCAGATTAACACATGTAAACCTCAAACATAAAAATAGAGAACATATATAAAACAAGTTTGGCTTGATCTTGCTTTTTTTGAAATTTTTTGTGTACTTCAKCTCTTTTGGTAGTTATTTTCTATAGCTGTGGCATTAATAACTTCTACTCATTCAAATTTTTAATTCTTCCATTTCACTTTTTTCAATATATTAACCTTCATTCTGGTACTTAATTATAGGAAATATAATTTTAGTTACATTTCCCAATTGAGGAGGTACGATGTGGAACAGTTGGCTGACAAAGGAAATTTCAAGGCACAAGAGAAGACGGTTTACAAGGGAATAAAGATATACTCTTTTAAAAAAGTGTCTTTTTCTAAAGCAAGTGGTTGAGCAGATTACTGCTGCTCTGGGTCTTTGAAAGATATCTCGTCTTCCTTCCTGGMTGTTATGTCAGTTTCTCATATAGATAATTTGGGGAGAATCTGTTTCCATATTCCTTTAGTAATTCATATATTTATGATCTTTTCTGCTCATTAGTCTAAGCTTCAGGAATATGCAAAACTTTATCCCTGGAGCTATCTGCAAGTTTTGTGGTAATGTGTTACCATGCATTGGAATTGAGAGGATATAAAAATATTATCTACTTAATAAGTGCAAGTGGTCCTGGGAACATTCTTTACTAGCAGTCACCAGAAAAAAAAAGTTGTTACAGTTTGTTTGACTTTACATTCCTTTTTTTTTTTTTTTCACCCACAATAGATTCGAGCTGCTAATCTCAGTGGAGACTGTACACTGATGAATGAAATAGCCAGATTTAAATTTGGATTAAAGCGACACCATCAGGTAAAGATGGTAGATGTAAAGGTCTATTGATCTGTTATGAGCATTCTTTCTGTTTTTGACCCCTACCTTCTATACTTTGATAGCTGAAAACATTGCAGAAAGAAGTAGATGTCAGTCATTGGTACTCTTGTAAACTTTTATCAGCCCTCTATTTCTCCAAGTCAATTTTATTCTCTCATTTTTGATGCCTGCTATACCTTCCTATCTTTTTGTTTCTCGAGGCCTATCTTGTTTTCCTGTTCTTAAGGTTTTCCCTTAGAAATGTATTCATACTGCCCGRCTTCCATCTAGCATCTATATCAGGCTTCCGCAAATTATGTTTCATTGCTGTTGGATGTTTTTCCTTTTCCTCAGTGCCTCTTTCATTCTTGCCTTTTCTCACAGTGTTTTTCTCTACTCATTTCTCATCCCCAGATTCCTTCTTAAGCCTCTCTACTAAAAGGAAGAGAGAGGAGCTGCAGCTGCAGTTGAAYGGAACACTGATAGCTGCTGACTAATCTGCATCCTCCTCTTACTGCTCTCAGAGAGGAAGGGTCTTGACTGCCAGGAAAAAAAAAAAAAAAGGCGTAAAGAGCTTGATCCTGCTTGTTTTTGTGAGGAAGCTGCAATGAATTTTCTGTACTGTCCTGCAGATAAATGGCAGCTGACTGAGTACTTTGCTGCAATGCAGCAGTCTACTTAAGTTTTCTGTTACTTCCTTTTCCTTTTTTACAGATACAGTGAAAAGGCCACTCCTATAACATTAGGCCATAATYCTGTGTTTCACAGTTTTCCTCATCACTTGCACCTGCAAAGTGAATACATAATGATACYGTTCCCCTTTATGGCTTTTRGTATTTATTGTCCAYACCTTATAACACTAGTGAGTGTTTGCCATGTTCGTTCACAGTTCCATATTTGCAGAGCAGTACAGTGCAGCAATACTGGTAAATATGCAATAGATTTGCTGCTTTCTCTTAACTAAACTTTAATGCTTCRTGATCATTTCTGTCTGCCTTTTCTGTTTTTTCACTGCAACAGAAATAGCTGAATACCTAGTTGTCTTCTAGAGCAGTATCACTGACAACTGAAGAGAACTGAGTGAACGATTAGCATGGTACCACTGAGAATGGAAGAGCACTGAATGAGCAATAAAAAAAARTCTTAAAGGCCAGATTTGAATACAGTTTCTAAAACATCTTTGGCTGCTTTATAGAATACCCTTTTTTGACTCAAAAGCAATAGATTTTTAAATTAAGAGTTTGTTTTCTCATCCCAGCTACTTTTTAATAATTTTGTTAGAAGATGATTAATAAGCACCAARCAAAAACAGTTTTGTCAGGAAATGTCTTACCCACTGTATGATTAAAAGAGTTTGAAAACTGGAAGACAGAGAATGACAAGGGGTCTAAAAACCTAGTGCATTAAGTCTTGTATTAATATATATAGATTTTTTTTATGAGGTTGAGTCCTAAGTATTTGTTSCTTTTTAATCTAGAGCAACAGTGGCCTTGTAGCTGGAGATGTGGTCCACCTTTTTACTACTTTTAGTAGATAAACCATATCAGCAAAGGTTATCATAAAGAAGGGTATCAAAATGAAGGCCAGCAGAGGAATCCATTCCTTTGTCTTATTTTTTGTAGCACTTCAGTTGGAAAAGTGCTAACTGAAATTTGTGTTGGTTTACCTTTTKGACGTACTTTCTCTTGTGTGGAATTCTAAAGTGTACGAATATGTGATACTACAACAAAAGTCAAATTGTATTTTATTTCCTATTAAAGGGAAACACCTTTTCTTACCCAAAGACTTTATGTGCATAATGGAAAACTAAAATACGTAGTTAACATTGGATTGAAGAAAAATGAACTTTATTATAGGCATTGTTTGACTCTTCTATGATACAACATTTTTACATATGTAGTRGGAGTTAATATTTGACAAAATTTGAACAATGTRACTTATTCTAACCTCTCAGATAATGATAAATTTTCTTCATCTATTTCCCACTTTCAGACTTGTGTACGAGACAGAGCTATTCGTTCCATTCTGGCTGTTAGAAAAGTTAGCAAAGAAACGGCAGAAAAAGCTGTGGATGAAGTTTTTGATGCCTGCTTCAATGATCTGGAACCATTTGGAAGAATCCCACACAACAAATCAGATGCAAAACGTGCTTATAAAGACTTTCAGAACCGAGATCGATATAATGCTAATTTGTAAAAGAAAAAACATGAAAAATTATTTTAATATCTGATTATGCCTAGGTTAAGCCTGCGCACACAGCTCTGGTGAAAAGGGCAGTTCTACCAAGTGAATCAGTTCATTTTGTAGACTTTTTCCAGGAGCTAAATTTCGTGGATGTAAACGAAGTAAAGAAGACTATAAACAGTGTGATTCCTCACCTATTATTTCAGCAAGATCATTCAGTGTATCAAATGACTTGGCAAATAAGACCTATTCTGCACAATTTAATGCAATTTAATTGTGCTCAGTAYGATTAGGACTTTGTTTCTATAATTTTGGTCTTTACTGAATAAATCTTTTCATAAATCTTTAAATTTCCATCGTTTTTGATTTGTAGTCATAAACTTGATAATCTTGATCATTCCATTTTCAAAGGTAGGTGCTGAAGTATAGCTTTTTGGGTCTCTTAAATTTTGGATTTATCCTTCGTTGCCTAAACTGCTGCATTTGTCTCTGAAGTTCAGTCTTTCAGCACCTCTGAGATCCTTGGAGACCCAGCCAACTGATAMCAACTGCACAGGTACATCAAGCGCTTTGATTTATTAGGGGTTTAACTGAAAATTCTGTGGCTTAAGCTAAATAAACATAGTGAAGGTGTATTTACCTGATTGGGCCTTACCCAAAAGGTAGGTGTAGGTTACAGTCTTCCTCCTATACTGCACAGCAGATAAGCTGTACAGGGCATCTAGTGATCCAGATCCCCTGTTCATCTGAGGAAAGAGAAGATTACTACTACATCCTATATCTGAGAGAAAAAAATCTTGAATACCATAGCACAAACAAAGATCTAATGTCTTACTCCTCCATTATTTCCAAATACAAACTATTCTAATGATTGTCTCAGATGTGAAATAACCACATTCTCTTCTCTTTCTTGAAATCAGAAGCTCCTCTACTACAGGTATGGGTCACTGACATAATGGAGATGAAGCTCCACAGGAAAAGCTTTGTAGGCATAGATCAGGTAACAGTTGCTGGATCAGGACTCAAGTAGGAAACTTAGTTCCACAAAGGATCAGTTGACACTATATTTGTTGGTGTTGGCTAAGTGCAAAACATCTTAGCCAAATTTTCAACTTAAATGAATCTCGGTGTCTTAAGTTATTTGTGTAGTGGTATTTTCAGGTATTCTRTGTAAAGTAGCTGTTCAAACATACAGAAACACAGAAATGCTGAGGTTAGAAGGGACCTCTGGAGATTGTCTAGTCCAACYACCCTGCACAGAGCAGGGTCAGCTACAGCAGGTTGCTCAGGAACATGTCCAGTCAGTTTTTGAGCATCTCCAAGGATTGAGACCCTGCAACCTCTCTCAGCAAGCTGTTACAGTGTTCAACCACCATTTTTTTTCCTTATGTTTAAAGGGAATTTCCTTTATTTCGCTTTACACTCACTGCCGCTTGTCCTTGCCCTTAGCATCACTGAGAAGAGTCTGGCTCTGTCTTACTCYCCCCRTCAGATATTTATACATATTGAAAAGATCCTCTCCTGAGCCTTCTGTTCTCCAGACTAAACAATCTCACCTCTCTCAGCCTATCCTCATATGAGAGATGCTCCAACTGCTTAATCTTCATGGTCTTTTGCTGGACTTGCTCTAGTAAGTCTRTATCTTCCTTGTACAAGGGAGCTCAGCACTGCACCCAGCACTCCCGATGTAGCCTCACCAGTGCTGAGCAGAGGAGAAGGATCACCTCCTTCTACCTGCTGGTGATACTTTTCCTAATGCTGTCCAGGAGGCTGTTGGCATTCACTGCAAGTGTGTGTTGCTGGTTCGTGTCCAGCTTGGTATCACCAGGATCTGCCTAGACGCTTTCCAGTCAGTCAGCCTCCCATCTAATTAACTCTAGATGGGTTTTTCCTTTCCTAACTCTGTCCATGCACACTCACTGTCTGTATTTCTCCTGGATGACCTGACCATACTTCCACCTCYTGTATGCTTCCTTTTTACATTTGAGTTCTGTCAGAGCCTCTTTGTTCATSCATATAGGCCTCCTGCCACATTTGCTTGACTTCTTGCATGTCACGACAGACCATTCTTGAGTTTGGAGGAGATGATCACTGAAAATCAGCTGCACTCCTGGACCCCTCTTCTCTCCAGAGGTGTATTACATTCTTCCCAGGACTCTGACCTGGCCAAAGTCTGTTCTCCTGAAGTCCAATGTTGACTCCTGGTATTTGTCTTGTTTCCTCCTTTCAGAATCCYGAATTCCACTATCTCATGGTCATTGCRGCAAAGACTGCACTCTAATTCCATCAGCTCTCAGATGACTCATCACCTGACCCTAGGCAGAGCTCCATGTGTTTCYGCTGCTCTCTCATATATATGCCTCAGGCAGTCCTTCCTAAAGACCTATCCCCATCCATGGCAGAACTCCGGTTGCRTAAGCTAATCCACCACATCTCTGTCATCCTAGTGAGATCATAGCCATGCAGCTTCATGCAGGCATTTGAGTCTTCCTGTTTTAGCTTAATTCTTCATAATTCTGCTTTACATCTGCAAGATAGGGCGTTGCTAAAAAGCAAAACAAAACAACTCTCCCCCCAGCATTTTTTAAAAAATGGTTGAATAGTAGAGTCTAGATTAACCCTTTCTTCAGCCAAACACCTAACAAGATACAATGCTACAGATATTAATTCAGTTTAAAAACAAATTTTACATTAGTTCTGTGCTGCAGTTAGATTTGGAGAAGGAACTGTRTAAGTTAAAGTTCAAATTATTTTCACCTATGTTTCAAATGCTCTGCTCCTARCATAGAAGTGACAATGCTGAGTTGATGCCAGGTATCTGCAATGCTGTAGTAAAATTCAGTGCCTTGAACTGTACATAGGACAGCCCACAAGAAATGCCTGAAAGAGATAAATCTGAAATGCCTCTGAGCTGTTGAGTGTAGATGTCTGGGTGAGACTGGCACTGCCAGAGTGAATYTTGTCAGGACAAGTTATCTAGTCACTTCAGCATGGGTGTCCYGGATATGGCTAAAGAGTCCACATGAACTTGGGAACATTCTCACTAGGCAGTTTGCCTGCCAGCCCTCTGGAGATTTGAAAAGTTTAGAAAATATAGATGGGAATTGCTTTATTCACTCACCATCAGTGTCAGATAACCATCCTAGTCATGTTTAATTTATCACTGTAGATGTAGTTAGTTACACAGTATCTGGAGCCTGAGTCCTAAGCTAAAGAATCTGCCAATCATATTTTGTTCACACYGAATTCACTCAAGCAAAAGAAAAAAACACCCTCTGTTCTGTTACTTGTTGAGTTCAAACTACTTGGAAATAGCAGCAGAATGCCACCTGCTACCTGAATGGGCTTAGATGACATGTAAGGTTGCTATGCAAATTTATAGTGTGAACTCGGAGCCTAGGCTCAGTCTTTTGGAAGAGTAGCTACGTAGATAAACACATTTTATTTGCTGCCTGTTTAATGTAAAATGTGTAAATAGTCTTGGGAGACCYGAGCTCCCAGGTCTGCTAGCTCAAGTTCCTCGCTCACCCACTCCCGAGAGAATGTCCCTGTCATAGAGTTATAATTTGATGTTCCTGTTCTTGCTTTTCTTGGCCCTGTGCATTCTGCTTTCTTGGATTCTTTCTCCAAGCAAGATTTGTGGAAAGAAAGCAAGAGAAACTGAATGAGAGTGGATATGACTACGCTATAAATGTGTTGGAAGAAGGAATTATTTAAATAATGGTACAGGGTCAAACTGTTATAAATTGGTCATGATTAATTTAAATAAGAAATTACAAGATGGCATCTGAAGACTAAAAGCATTCTTAATATGATAGTGGACAAGGAACATGCATTATTTATACAGAGAATGAAAAGTTTATGAAACGGGAYGATCCTAAAATGAGAAAAGTTAAGCTCTTGAGTATTCCAAAAATGTTTAACTAGATTGTTGTGATTCACATTACTTTGCATTTTATTTCTGTTATATTAATCCTATATTTCAGGATTTCTGCTAGCTTTTGCATAATTCATGAAGGAAAGGATTAGTCTTTGCTTCTTTCTTCTYCTCCACCCCTAAAGTTCTAGTTCTTCGTTTCTGTCCCCTGCATCACTGGGGAGGCAACAGTAATAGGCTTGAGTTAGGATGAGATGATGGATTTAAGGTCTTAAACTCTTTTAGTGCCAGGTTAGTGCATTTTACTCATATGCTCAAGGTTAAACTAGTGACAAAATCTGGGATCAGAAAGGAAATTTTCCTTTAGTAACATGAGAGAGATCATTGGTTTTTCTTGTGCCTTGCTTGTGCCTTGCCTTTACTGACTAGAACAATGCTCTGAAGGCTTAAAACAGAAATACTGCAGTTACTGTAGCTGTCCTAYTGAAGTAGTGAGAAGCTGAATACTRTGTGTATAGGGAAGCAATTGGATACTGTACTAAGAACAGGCTGTCTGTGAGCCATTAAAGGACTAGCTAAGGTCTACACAAGACAGTTGTGACACTGAGTGGAGGTGTTGATGTAGCATGAAAGGAACATGCAGTGCTACTGCTGGTTGGTGTTTACATGCATGCTTAGCATATGAGCGAAGCACATAAAGTGCATGATGCAAGATCATATTTGAGGATAAACAGTGTGATAAAATGTATAAGGACCTAACTAAATACATATAATAAGGAACTATTGCTTGTATTCTTTGGGTTCAAGCTGATGAACTGCTGGACACTATTTTGTGCTGATCAGTCACTAATAAATAGTTCTATGTTTGCTGCCTACTATTACTGCTCTGAAAAAAGAGGCCTGTGATAGCGTGATAAGCTGTGATAGTGGCAAGGGTGGTTGAGTGGGGCTCTCAGAAATGAGATCTGAGATGAGCTTTGGAGCAGTCAATTAGGTCAAGTTTAGGTGCAAGATGAGCTATACACTGGGGTGTTAACTGGGAGTTAGGTTTTCTGGGCCAAYAGTAGCCCCTGGGACAGTGTGGCCAGCGGAAAAGGCAGATCTGGAAGAAGCAGCTATCAGATAGCATCACAGAATTACCCATGAATTCCCTCGGACATATTTCTTTTTTTTTGCAGGGATGAAGATCACTGACATGACCTTGACACTTTCTCTTCTTCAGCTGTAGCACAGCTGCAACACAGGCTTCTTTAATTGTAGATCTGAAGCTTATCAGCAATGGGAAACCTTATATACCTTCTGTCATTCATGCTCTCAACTGCTGCTCATGTTCTTCTTGTCTCTGGTGGTAGAGGACTGGCTATAGCAATCAGTGCTGTCTTTTCCTGGTCTGTGTCCTTCTGTGTTTTGTGACAACTGATTTGTCGGTATATGAAGCTTCCTCAGGGGATACCATGTGCTGGATTTGACTGGTGTAGGCAACAGGCTTACTGGTGGGACTTGAGCAGGAGTAAGGTACTGATCTGCTCAGTCAGAGGAAGGTCTGGACATGCATAGAAGATTTTAAGTGACCAACAAACTCTCAAGCTAGAACAAGCTCCTCTCTAGCTCCTCCAAGGTACCTCCAGAGTTAGACAGAATCTGAAGGGGCTTTTGATAAACTGCAGGTTTTGGCTCCTACAGTCTACCTACAGCCTATTTTAGATGCCTACGATCTTTGAACCTGATCTTAATTCTGTAATTCCCCATGATGTAATTCTGTTATGTAATTGTCTCAGTTGCAAGGTGCCTGCACCTACAGGCCTCACTGAAGGATGAGTTGCATTAACAGGACAACAGAAAAGGCAATAATTTCCTCTGTCACCCAAGCAGATCCAGTGGTGTGCTGTCATTTCCTGAACAGAAAAAAAAAAAAAAACTTTGAGAATATTCAGACATAAGCACTGTCCTCACAGAGGACCAAAGGAACACATCCAAAGAGTCTCTAAGAGATTTTATCAAATGGTCTGACTTGTTCTGTTCATGCTAGGTTAAGTGAGGAATGCCCCTCTATTCCCATAGGTAGCATAATACACAGTACAATTGCTTCTGGGGTTACTCATTAGTGCAGATCCCTCAGAAATGCATCCTCGTTGTCTTGGAAAAAATACCATCTTGCCCAAGATTCCCCAAACCTATATTTTTAATAGTTTTGTGGAATTTCACATGGAGATTTCATAATCTTATTTTCTCAGCATAATTCCGTCAGTGACTGACATAATCTCATGGCTGAATATCCAGCAGGAAAAGAAGGGATATAATACCCTACATACCTATGGAGAAAATTACACATTGAATTCTAAGCTTCCCATCTTTGATCTACCTAGACCTTCTCATTTTTTAAAATCCCCTGTGGATCAGAGATGCCTTGGAACAGCATAATCTTGTGTGTTAATATTCCCTTAACCTTTACTTCTTCTCAAATCCCCAATTTAGTCAGCATGATGTATGATGCTGAATTTTTCATGTTTCTAACGTATATTCAGGCATATATTCCTTCTTTTCATTATACCTTATTAAGTATACCTTTTTAAATATAGTTCTGATTTAATGAATGTGTATGTGTTTTGTATTTACATTGCTTTTTGACTCATACATTGATTGAATATTTACAGTTGCCTACTATCTGGGATAAGCATTGTCAAGTCTATTTAGAAATGGGAAAACAACAAAGACTAAAATACAAACATACAAGCTGCTTATTATTTTGTTTCTGATTTTTGATAGATGAACATCATGAAAATCTAAGAAAGACAGTATGCCAGAGATGCAACTGAAGAAGACATTGGTAATAAAGAGTACATAGATCTCCAGGAAGACATAATTATTTTTAAAAATGATCAATATGTTATAAAATTGCATTATCGGGAAATGTCAGATTAAGGAACAGACACCTTCCAGTTACACCAAATCATATTCTAATGGCAGAATATATGCACTACAAGTTACTGGAAAGCAGTCAGAATTGTCTGATGGGCTTCTTGGTTTTCCCTGATTAGATGAGAGACAGTAATTAGATCAAACTTTGCACACACTGTTTACCAATTCAAGCAATCATTTCATTTCTTTAGGTCCAATTTTAATCTGCATCATTTTTCTCATCAAAACAAGTGTTAAAAAAAAGAGGAAAAGCTTGTTGCAAATTTGAAAAACAAGGCAATCTACTAGACAGCAGAGGGAGATGAAAGACCGTTGAACAGCGTGCTGCAATGAAAAGCAGATCAGATACAACATTTGCTCAGTGTGCAGTTCAGGTTTTGTATAAATCTCTGTTTTAATCAAATATGCATAACTCTAATGTTAAAACAGATTAAAAATTAAACATATTTCCATTGTATTATTCTTCTTTTGCAGAATATTTCCTTCTTTCAGAGGATCACCTCAGAACATACAGGGAAATGCCTTTGCTGTCTGTGACATTTTGGAGTGTGAGTATGTTTGCAAGTCCAGTTAAGTAAATGCTGGTGTCCACTGCAGACCAAAACATTGAGCTATAGCTTAATATGCATCATCACTAACCGGAATCAGACAAATTACATTTCCTCAATCCCTTATTTCTCATGCCTGAATTTCCATTACATTTTGATCTTTTTTTCTCTTATTTTTGAAAAGTTTGGCAGTTCTGCCTCAGAACTTGCTGGAATGTATTAATCTGGTTAGGCACTAACTCACAGTTCTAATGCCATCCAGTTCACTCTACACGTGGGAGTACCAACTAAATGCCGGCTAAGCATCCTGGCTTTTTAATACTATTAGAAGCACCAATGCTTTCTGCTTACATGATATCTCTGGCTGAAGTTGATTTTCAATGCTAACAAGGTAAAACTAAGAAAAGATGAGAGATATTGTCCAAATAGTAAGAAGATATACTTTTACAATAGAGAGTCATTTAATAATCAGTTTTGAGGTGCTTTTTCCTAGAGAAGTGCTAGCCATGACATACCTCATTGACAGATCTCTGGTAGATGTATCTTTAAATTTCGTAGTTACTTAGTTCTCAGTTGCATGGACAGATGCCAGAGTTACCACAGGAAACTTCATCTCTTGATTATAGTTTTCTGAATCTGTTTTAGAGAATGATAGCAATTATAAGTATAAACAACAAAAATCAACAGTAAACAGAAAAACTTAGCTCTGAAATAATATAAAGTTATTGAAGTGTTTAAAAGTCTTTTTCGGGTTATGCACAGGAAGTAAATGCTCTTGACAAAGCTGAAGATTTGAACATCCATCCCCACCAAAACAGCATCCAAATTCACCAACAAACATTCCTCTCTCTAGTGAGAGGAATGTGTGAATGTGCCTGTAAACCTGATCAAAAAGAGACCTGGGAAAACAAAGCTTTCTAGCATCATTTTATTCAGTATTTGTTGGTTAGAGTTCTTTAGCAGGATGCAGGAAACTCAGAATTCCTTCTCCAGAGCTTGGAAGAAAGTGAAGCTATTACTTCTTCTTGAAAAAAAGAAGGAAAGAGGGAAAAATGAAAAGAAGTGTATTCACAGAGGACTCTGTCTGCATAGAGTGGTTTAGGGAACCAATATACGAAGACTGATCTTGGTTTCCATTCCGGTTCTGTTGAATGCTATATAAAAAATATTGAAGCGCTAGTGGGATTTATACTCCCATACTCCTGGCTCACACGTATCAGCTGGGGAAAAGGTTGTAAATGAACTGGCACTGGATGACAGGCTGGCAGAGTGATGGCCGCACAGGGAGCAGGGCGCCTTTGCTGTCCTACTTCATCTAGTTCCCCTCCCTTCCTCCCTCCCAGTGCAAGATGGAACAGTCTCAGCAAGAGACCCCTTTCCCTCTCTCCAAAATACTTCATGATTTAGTGGCGTTCCTTATTCTCCATTTTCTTTCTCCTATTTTATTCCTATGTAGTTTCTTCTCAATGAACACATTGTGCTCATCCTGCTTTCCTGCTGAGTGTCCTCCTCTGTGTGTGTGTGATTATAAAGGAAGCCTTCTCTTCTTTCTGTTCTATTACTAGTTCCCTCCTTCTGCTCTCACAGTGCGTCTCTAGCTTACACAAGGGAGACTGAAAGAGGATGTGAAAGCCCTTCCCCTGATGCTAATTTTATAGAATTTCCTTCTCATCCCTGCTCGTACACTCATGAATGACCTTGGGCATGGGTGTGTTGTGACTGCATCTCCCCACTTCTCCCCACCCACCCCAGGTGACTGATGTTCCCTGTTTTCCTTCATTCCCTCAGCTACCCTCATGCTCTCTGCATCCACACTGAACTGTAGTTGGATGCCAGCTAGTGGTCTACCAGACCTTTAGGTTCCTAATTTGATATTCTGCTGGAATACACTTGAGATTTGTTTATATTTCTTCAGCATAAAAATCATACCAGAGAGTGGGATTAATACTTAGGCCTCATGCTGATACTGAGCTGAACCCTAGGCAGGATTGTTCACTAATGGGACTAGAAATACGTTTCTGGGTATCTAGCATAGGTATTACCCTTGAGTGTCACTCTTGCTGCCTTAGATCTGGTATGAAAAGTAGGAGACTAATTACTGTAGGACTAGAGAGATGAGAAAAAAAGTCACAAAATACACATTTCCATCTCAAGTCCATTTTTCTGACTGCTAGGTAAGAGTAGAGGTAAGAGGCCGACTCTAACATTTTATCCTTCTGATTCTGCCTCTGATAAAGGGAATTTGTCTACCAGTCATTAATTGAAGAGAACTGGTTATTAAGTCATCTCTTTCCAGCTCCCACATTTACTTATTCCATGTAAAAGAAAACTCAATGCTCTATTAGTTAAGACATTCTCTGAGAGGTGGGAATGTGGGTTCAGATCCCCTTAGATGTCTGCATAGAAAGGAAGAATACCTGCTCCACATTTCAGGTCTAAGGCTCAGAAAGCTTTCCTGGGTTCAGACAGTGAATCCTGGGTGTAGGTACCCGAGTCCTAGACGAGCGTGTGATTTTAGGAAATGTACTTTTCATAATCCTATTTGATTATGTATCTTGGAGGKGCATCCTTTTCTAGTAATCTACTAACACCACACATTTCCCAGAGAAGCCAGACATGTGACTTGTACACTACAAATTTCACTGTGAAGCAAGGCACCTATTGCATGTACAGTGCTACTGCTATAATTCCTGTTATGACATATTGGTCTTTTATAAATTGAGCTTTACATGACATTTTGCTTCCTTAAGCACCTAAAGATGTATTGCTGACATCCTTACCGTTACTGTTCATCTGTCATAAAACCTTTTGTGTGTGGTTGTAACTTTGCTTAGTTAGGGTTCCAGCTCAGATTGTGTCTTCCTTTCTACTGGGCTCACTCAGGCTGGCTGTCCACTTTCTGGGGGATAATTAACTGGCTGGTTTGAACCTTTGAGATTTTCTCTTTAATTCTTTGAAAGCTTACTGATGCCATTATGAAGCTACTACAACAATGTAGACAGGAATATAGAAAATGTAAGTATTTGTCAGGCTGCAGTTAATGTTAAAGAAAAAGGCAAAACCAGGACACAGATCTTTCCTTGCTAGGATAAATAGAGTCATTCTCCCCCTTGCCTTGGGCCAGTCAGTAAACAGTTACAGTGTAGGATAGCTTCATTAGTCTATAACCTGTTGGCTAGGGTGTCCACAGGAGAAGTGAGTAACTTTACCCTTAGGGTAAGCAGGTTCTTGAACCTTGTCATTCACTGTGCAGATGAATTATCTAACAACTGGATATTGTGAAACAGCTTATGACCTTTCTCTTCCTGCTGTTTTAAAAAAGGTGTGACTTCTRCTTCAGTTTTTATAGAAAGGCAGGCTATATACATTCACCTTAGAAATAGGTTTATGCCTCTAAATCACAGATAAAGGACACCCCTCATTCATCCCTTAACAACATGTCTAAAGCTGGAAAAAGACGTAAATGCCAACCCTTCCCTCAACATTTCCTTAGATTTTACTGTAGAAAGTATTACAGTTCAGTATAATGACTTCATATTGCTTTGTCTTGTCATGCTGGCCTTTGTGGATGCCTTTTAAGGCATATAACGCTCATCTTTTATAAAATAGATACTTAACATAAGGAACATAACTCTAACACAAGGCCTGATGTAGAAGGTGTAGATGTGGCTGTAGGAGTGTTGAGAAGGTTTGGAAGGGTAAGCAAGCTAATTATGGTGTAGAAAGGCTCCTGAACCCCCATATTTTATGGAAGATTAGTGGCTGTCACTGAATTTGGGTAGATTCAATCTGATAGGAATGTGAAAGCACTTCTATTCCAAGATTAACTGAAATAGTTGGAGGAATGAGTGGTTTGTGAAAGCAGCCAGGCTCAGGCAGTTGATCTGTCCAAGAAAGACATGAGGTAAACATTAGGAGAAACTTAGGATAACAAACTTCAAATTCAAAATCACCCTTCCCTCTGGTAGCCCTCCCTCTCGCTTCTTTGAGACCTACAGACAAACTCCTCTCTTCTGAGAGACTCACCTGAATGCTGCCTGCTCTCTCCCTCACCRCTCACCTTCATCAGCCATGGTGGTGGCAGCTAACAGGCCTTAGGCATATTTGCCTCAATCTGAGATACCTCTGAAAGTAGTGCTTACAGTAGACCCTCCTCTTCTACAATCTTTACTGTAGCACCAGAGACATCTATAGAAATAGGTATCTCCAGATGTAGAATAACAAATGTGCAGAAGTTTTTCAGACACACAGGTTTTGCCTAAATTTYTTTTGTGCTTTAGTTTTTTTTTCTTTTTTTTCTTTTTTTTTTAACATGATTCTTTTTCCTCCTCTTCAACTATAGCCCCACACAGCAAATTCTCAAGGAATGTGACAGAGGATTTTGAGGGGAATTACCTCATTCTGTCCTTGTAAACTGTGTCTATGAAAAACATTGATCTCTGTCACACCTTCTGTTTCTCCACCTCAGGAATTCTGGTTTCTCAGCCTCAGGCTAYCAGGAAGACATTTCTGCAGCTCTGTACCAGCATTTTCTGACCTCCGTTGCAATCCTGCTCTTGATGGGCATTAGGATTTGAATATGGTAGGAACTGAGCACTTGACTGAGCTCTGATAAGTAAAGCACATAAGCATTTATTTAATCACTTCATTTTTACAGACTTACCATTTGTTGCCTTCTGAACCACAGTGCTCAGCACCTTGAAAAAATGCGCTGTAAGTGCATCAAGTGAYAAATGTCTCTTGGACTTGCTCAATGGGTTGTTGGTTGTATGTTTTTCTCAAAACACAGAAGGAAGATCAGTAAATCGATGTGTCRCACTTCCTAAGAGATATGTTAATGTCAGTGATCTGGCTGCATTTCCATTTGAAGTGTTACTGTCTGCCTGCCCAGAATCTTTCTGCTTTATGAAAGTAGTCATATCTTGTCCTAAAGAGAAGTTCACTGGGCAGCCAAAAGCCTTTTCACAACACAGGATGCTGAAGTTCCATGATGAATGGAAAATTCCTGTATACAATTTGTCAAATTTTTAAAACATTTGGGGGTTCTTTGACACGAAAACCACTCTATAAACGTACAATCATTATCATTGCAACTTGTCTGCTTGGAGAGAGAAAACATGACATCTTCACTGCTCTAACAAATCTTAGCAGCATCCTCATCCTATTAAAGCTTTGGGTTTTATTCATTCAAGTCACAAATTACTGAGCAGAAGTGGAAATAATAGGATACTGATAACAAATTGTGTTTTTCCACATCACAACTATAAATAAGTTACCTAAGCCAACTTTTCTAATCCAATTTCAGTATAAAWTTTACACCTGAAGTCAGTGGAAAGAATGATGCAGACATAAGAATGGTTACTGTCCCTTAGAGCTGTTCTCTAATTAATGCCTGGATCCATATCTTAAAATAATGAATATTTCACATAGATTCAGAATAACAAAGAAGGCCATTATTAGACTGTAAAATCCACAGCAAGAAAAAAAAATCAGTGGTGTGACAATAGCCATGCTGATAGTAAGAGAGTGAATTTGTGGATTTTTTTTGTCTTCCAAATAAATTTTTGTTTCTGACATATTCCACCATCTTGTATCCTCATTTTTTGCTCAAAATGCCTTATTTACAATGTTATATTTGTGAATATATAAGTTTATTATGCAAGGCAGGTTTTACAGCTATTATGGAGGATTAGATCAGCCACTGAAAGGACTGAAATAACAAAGTGCGTTTTAAGTGACTAGTTGTGCAAGTTTAGAGACTGAAACGTACATGTGAAACAGGGAGAAAATGTTTATGAGATCCCAGAGGCCAAGTCTGTTTGCACAAAATGTTCCTTGAATAATTTCAAACAGACAGCAAACCTTTCTCTGAAAAAAACCCTTGTTGTCTCTTTGCCATGTGTAACATGTGAAGGATCATTTCTCTGAACCAAACATAACACACTTTACTTAYATGCTGAAATACTTTCTACTGCAAGGATGAGGTAGGCTCTGATCTTGCAATAAAATGCTCAGAGTAATATCGTGCTTATTCCCCTGGACTAAAGATACAGTGGAATTTCAGAAGCTATACACTGCTTTCCCTGTCATTTGTGTCCTCTCCCTGTTACAAAAACCTTCTTTAAAGGGAAGTGTGGGTGACGTAGGTTTTATTCTTCACTTGGATATATTCCTATTCCTAGATCTTTTACAAGGCTGAGGTAAAAAAAGTATGGCCTAGCATATGATTCAATACAAGCATCTATTGTCAGAGACCTTCCCTGTTAGAAAGTTTACTGTAAATGCTTTGTTAGTTAATAGAGTTTATAACACACGTAAACTTTACCTGGAAATCTTTTTTTTCCCTTCTCTTTAGAATAACTATGTATTTGAAATATAGATGCAACCCTGTCTAACATGCTCTAGGCAAACCTGCTTGAGCAGGGGGGTTGGACTAGATGATCTCCAGAGGTCCCTTCCAACCTTATGGATTCTGTGATTCTGTGAAACATATAATTTTCCATTTTCTTTRTTAATCCTGTACCTGAATGGTTAAAAACTCACAGTTGTTAAATTTCTCCCAACTCCTACACATTAGTAAGACCAAAGCATTTAGCACGGTGAGACCCAAATGTTGAGAACCAAAGAACTTATGTACTAATGAAAAGTATATCTAATGGTTRTATATTTTCTAAAATCAAAATTATACAGCAGTGATGTGTCTAATTGAATGTCACAATATCCGTAATTGTGCTGTCTATGAAAGAAATTTGTTCCAAAGTCAAAGTGTCACCTTGCTGTCAAATAATCCCATAGATTACCATAAACAGAGCTAAGGAAATTGTACTGTGACTGAAAAGATATGTGATGTGAATCCTAGTCATTACYGAAGACATGACTTCCATTGTAATTATCTGCCTATCACAATAGCTTCCTTCTGCCAGCTCTTGCTTACCTGCTGCCACACAAACTCATTAACATTTCCGTCAATGCAGTACCATTTGTACAGTTAACCTCTGTGCAAAGTGGGGTCACTTTTTCATTATGATGGATTCTGTAATACCACAACAACTTGCATTGTGGATTAATATTTCTCTTTTCTTCATTTATGGTTAAATTAGAAATTAGTCTAACACCTGGGTTCCATTATACTGAGTTGCCTTGTTGTGTGTGGAAAATGCAATTTGGCTTACAGGTAGCTTCAGTGTTCTCTTCTTCATCTAAGAAGAGATTAGACTTCTATTGCCCAAARCTGCTTTTAGAGACAGATAAACCCTTGCACATTTCAGCTGTTTTTAGTAGGAAATAAAAAATACTGTTCAAAGAAATTAAGGAATTATGGTTTTCATTTTTWGATATCAGATTTTAGAAAGTGTACAAAACTTCTGTTATATCTAGACTTTATAATAAATGTTACAATCACTTTTCTGTATGATGCTAGGCTTAAGATTGATTTGATATTGATATTTCAAATTGGTAGTAGCAATCTTAAGTTTTTACTTCATTTTTATGGTCTGTAAGTATAGACTCTTGTTACACTCTTTGTGGGACCACTGTAAACTATGRACTGTTTCAGCAATGCCTGTAGAATACCTTCCATAAATAGCTATTGATCCTTTTAAATTTAGATTAGAATTATTACTGCTTGGCACTTTTAAGATTGACCGTAAATAATTTTTTAAATTCACCAGTGATAAATATAAAGCAAGGRTTAGTGCTAGCCAGAGGAAATCTATTATGTTTCAGATCTTGGGCAGATCTGCGTAGTTTTTTGCAGTTAGAATAAACAATAAATCTGACATTTCATCTAGCAATTTCATGAGGATTATGAGGCACCTGCTGATTAAATTAACCCTATACTTCTYCTCACAATGATGAGCTTTGTGAAACTGAAGGTGAATACGTTGCTAATTCTACATTTATGAGTCCTCTCCCTCATATGTAGCAGACAGTGAGCTGCATTCTTGCTGGTCACTTCTCTTCCTCTCTTGAGAGCTCAGACTCTTTGCTACTTCCTATTCTTCTAACTATCCCATTCCCAGAACTTGCTTATTCCCTTGTCCTGTCCTACTTCTGCTTCACATCAGTTTCTTGTCTAAGGTTGACTGGAATATCTGTCTTCACTTCCGTTTGCTAATTTCTAGTCCCAGTTAATTCCACAGCAGAGAGACAAATGTCTTACAGRTTGCATATTGGGGATAGAGGAGGACTCTTGGCAGCAACAGTGTATAAGGTCGGGATGCATTTTGCACACCGATCAGAAGAGCTCCATTAAAATCCAGAGTGTGCATGTTTACCAGTCATTAATTCAGCACAGGAATTTGGTACAAWGCATGGTAATCTGAGACAACGTAAAATGGTAACAAGCTTTGGTAGTTTTACATGAGGTATGTTTGTAGTTACAATACATAGACTTAAATCTGTGATCCCGTAGCCCCATAATATAGTATGCTAGTTAGGTAGTTAGGCCACAGGCTTTGAACTGTACTTACATGGCCTCAGGACTGAGACTTGTCAGGCTTGCTCTATCTGAACTTTTATTGCCTTGCCTGCAGCTTTATTTTACTTGGGTTAACTATAACAGCATTATTTCTAGTTATCAGGTGGCTATGGCTATTTTGTTTATCCTTGTAYGGTACAGCCATAGTTTTATTTAATTAATGATAACAAGCAGTTATCTATGTAGAATGAGATATTTATAACTCTAACATAAGGTTGTGCTGGGGAGAATATAGAGAACTACAATAGAAGCAGCCTTGAGAAGGAGAGTCACAAGATGCAGCGTAGAGGAATACAGACGGATGATAAGAGATGGCGCCAAGACCTGGYGCTGGAGACCACACAGCTATAAACAACTCTCTAATGGTCAGTTAAAGAAATGCAGATCTGGAGCTGTACAAAACAGGGTTTTACAAGTAAGAAAGAGAACAAAGAAATAGTTTGTAAAATACRTAAAAGGCAACGTATACAGTCAATTCAGAAGCAACATGGAGTTGCAGACAGATGAAGAAAGAACAATGTGTAAAAGGGTGTTAGCAAACATAAAAAGTCGCCCAAGTGGATCCTAGAAGCAGAAACTATCAGCAATAAATGTACTCCTCCAGTGAAGAAGTCTGGCTTATGATGGCTTGCGGTAACACTCCTCACCACCACCCCAACCAGAATGAAACCACCACTCTTAGGACCTAGAGGAACAGGAGAGGGGTGAATATAACACCAGGAAAAGGGATAGAAGAACTTAGATGAACTTCTTGGAAAAACTAAGAAATGTGTGTATAAAAATGTTGACATATTATTATTATTAGAGAGACTAGTTTTCTATATGAAAGTATTCTTTCATTTCCTGTAATAATTAGATCTAATCTAGTAATGATTCTTGGATTAGATTACATTAATTTTTTTAATTATGCTAACAATAAGTTCTTGGCTTTATTTATAAGGTGAGTTTTCTCTTTGTCCTTAAACAATATTTTCAGTATAACAACTATAATTATCAGACATGGAGAAAGATCATAGGGAGAATTCAAGGAACTGAAGAGGTTTTATCCCCTTATTTCTGTAGCCCACTAAACTTTGAGAAGCCCTTCTATGGACCAGCTTCAAACAGAGGGTTAGAGCCTTCTTCCATGGGGTGATCCATTTGCTGGGGACACTATGTTTTAATAAATTTGTCCTTGTACCTCACCTATCAACCATAACCTTGCTTGGGGAATACATCCTCATTCAAGACCAAAATCACATGAGTGCCTTAAACCCAAAGAAATCACTTGGATTTAGGTACGTGTTTTCTTAAAATTGGATTTATCTTATGCGGGTTATTCATAATCCTAGRAAAGGAATATTCTACCATTTGTGTAAGAGGGTGAATGTCTCAAGTGTATGGTAACTCTCCATCAGAAAATGGCTATAGGCGAGCAAAATTAATGGTCATTTTCAATAAAGACTCTCACTGTAGCTTTAAAACACTATATAATGTATGTGTTCACTTTGATATTTTGAAATAAATAAGGCAAAACTGGAGGATTTTTTCATGTGCTAAGTTTCTATGAAAACAAGAAATATACCTTGTCTCTTGTATAACAAAGTTCCTAATACTAAAGGCTTTCAAGATCTACTGAAGKTAGATCAGAAGATCTACTGATTTGCAGGTAGGGTGGGAAGTAGGCACACAGTGTCCGAAAAATTCAGCCTTGGTAGTGCAGTAGGTACCTAACTTTCCACAGTTTAATGAAACAAAAAGGCTTTTAATTTTAGGTGAAAAGAAATCTTAATTAGTTCTGATTAAGGAAAAAAGTAAAGTAGATTAACCAAAAAGTAAGATATAAAAGCATTTGACTGCGCAGACAGTTTGAAACACTTTATAATTATAGGAGCAAGGGTGAAACCAGATAGCATACATTTTAAGTAGGCACTACAGCAACATGCCAAATACGTCCATATTTGCATATACTTTATTTTAAAAGCATGCCAACACTGCCTCATATATTCAGAGCCTGGCAAGTGGAAGTCAAAGAGGTCACCTGTACAGCTGGTGCAGGTAATGGAATTCCCATCAGGCAGATTTAGAGACTCTGAAGAAATGTGCTGAACACAACACTCCATCTGTTTGCAACCTATTGAGACAAACATGTAATTTGCATGCTTTAAAAAAATCAGTTCTGTGTCTTTTAGTATAATAGCATATGCTGTGGGTGCTTTATTACATTTTTGCATGTGAGGTTTATATGACAAATATATAAATATATACATAAATACATATAAGTCAGGTATGCTAGTGAGTTATGTAGTGAGCTTGCCATTCCAATACAGTTTCTGATAAAGAAAATGAGAAAGATCCCAGTGATTTTAATGGTTAATTTAATAAAGCAAAATCTGAGGAATATTTCATTACCAGACTGTGCCAGGTTGTTGTTACTAAAACCTGTTTAAGATGAACATGAAATAAATGATAAAATCAATGTGAAAAGGTGAATCAATAAATATGGAGAATATAAGAAAAATACTTATGAGAGACATAATAGACAAATTCTTCCCTTAGACAATTATAAGCCACTTCAGTAACATGCCACAGAACCAAATAAATGGCAACATTTCTAGTGCTTAATTTAACTTTAAAATACCTTTTTTTTGCTCCATAATGAGAAACATAATAGCTTGAGACAATGATTGAGTATAAGATTTTGTACTGTACAGTAATTACTGCATTGCAACTTTTGTAGTGTGTCCAATTTGTAACGTTGCAACGATCCCATCTATGTTGCCTCAGRAGCAGACAAGGAAATATGCACCTGCTAATGTTACTGTTTTTGGCAGTAGCTGATGGCTTTTTTGGCTCACTGCCCGCCCTCCTACTAGCTTCAGCCTTTTTCCCTGGGATTTCTGGATGCCCAGCAGCCCATTGCGCAGGACAAATGGCAGCTGCCTATGTTCAGCTCAACTATATTTTGCGTGCTCTGCGTGCTTAGCCCAACCTGCTGTCCTTGGGTGCACGCCGCGGACTGCGAACGTATTGACCAGTGTGCAGGTGTTGCAGAGCCAGTCTGCTTGTGCACGGTGGATCTGACACAACCGTCCTCCGCTGGACTTGTTACACRCGCGCTGATTGCACAGAGCACTCGCACAGTATGCAGAGCGTCCTGCCAC
The DNA here is from genome assembly GCF_003343005.1 of Rhea americana. Taxonomy (NCBI): domain Eukaryota; kingdom Metazoa; phylum Chordata; class Aves; order Rheiformes; family Rheidae; genus Rhea; species Rhea americana. Next base: position 177,400 of record NW_028186507.1, on the reverse strand, counting down.
ATGCATACTTCTATTTGTGTAACAAATTAGAGAGGGAGCAAACAAATTCATGCCATAATGGTACGGTGTATCTCACTCCATTTTGTACTCTACTTTTTTTCATGACTGATATGCTGGACAGCAGGAAATTGTGGGTAGCATCAGATTTCATTGTCCTAGGCTTCTGTGAAAGATAATTGTCGTCTATATGGACAAGAAGAGGGTTGTGCTGTCATGTCAGCAAGATACACACACTGTGATTGAATTTTGAACCCTGAGTTCTCAGGAGGTGCACGGTCTGGTGTGGTTGAACTGGGAACCTGAGGGTGCTTCTGGAGGAACTGGATCTGTGACTGGACTCTGAGATACTACTAACAACTTTTGTTTTATGGAAGATGATACTTAAGAATTGAATGGATAGCTGCATTTAGCCTGATTCACTAAAGAAATACATCTTATGTGTCCGTGGTGTTAATGTGATCATCCATCCATCCCCTATGCTGTCACTTGCTGGCATGGCTGAGCAAACTGAGAAAGGATATGAGGTGAGGCAGGTCCGTAAGGTCATAGGAGACATTAAAGAAATAAAAAACCCTGAAAGGGAGAGAATTGAGATTGAGGCAGGTGAGAATAGATTCAGTCKCCAGGTGTTTTGCAGTAGTTATCTTCTTGCTTTACGGACCTTTCAGCTTCACTGTTTAAGCCTAAAAAAAAGCATATAATAGTTTAATTAAATGAATACTTCACTTAGTGTCATATGTATATAAAAAGTAACTAGGTTTTCAGTTCTTGTCAGTAATATCTTCTGGTCATGCTTTGTCCATTTAATAACTCAACRAGTAAATTTCTTATAGTCAATGAATTAAATACCTGTATCAACTTCTCCTCCTTCATGTCATCAAGAAAATGAGTAAAAGAAATACTTACAAAACCAAACACTTGCATTTTATAGTTGTTTTTACACGTTAAAGCTATTCTTCTTTTAAAAGATTATCAGAAAGAGTTTTAAGTAATTTAGTATTGAGATAAAAAGGATAGATGAAGAAGATTAATAATGAAATCTTACCTGCCATGTACAGGGCTTTAAGACATGTTAAGGAATAATATTAAAATTTTAGATATAAACTGTGCTAATTGATCCCAAAGCTCTAAGCTCAACACACCTAACTGTGTGTATTGTGTTGTATTTAGTCTGCAGTCAGCAGATTTGAGATACTAAACTGACATCTGCTTTTGCACCATTAATGAAAGCAGATGAAAAGTGTTACTTTACTGAATTTGTTAGGTAAATTAGAAAATGATTTCCAGATAGTGCTTACATCAGAGTGTCCCTCAAAGGCCTGCAAAACTCACTGACTGTAATTGTTTCCTCCTTTTTTCTTAAAGCAAAATTTTGTCACAAAAAAGATCAATAAAAACAATCCTCTCATATACTGAAGGAACAGTATATATTTCACCCTCTGAAAATTGATTCTTGGAAGGCAGAATGCTTTAATAACCAAGGAATGAGGAATGTGGGTTTCAGTCATGTCTATACCACAGACTGGCTCTGCAAATTGGGGAAGGTTATGTTAGCCCCTCTGCACTTCGATTTCCTCACCAAAGGGAAAGATAATGGTGCTATAGTGGAACAACAACTTTTTAAACTATAGATGAAATGTACTGTGAAAGTGTTCATTATTGGTAAGAAGAAAGTCATACCTTCTTTCCTAAATTTGAAGTTTAACTGGTGAAAGAAAGAAACATGACTTTTATCTTTGTCTATGATTTCTTAGAGGGCTGCTACAGACATATTATTTTATTTAGAAAATTTCCAAAGAAATAAGACAGAATTTATATAAATTGAGGTACAAAACATTCCTAACATTCAATTAAAAATATCTACAAATCCAAATTTATAATAATTGATTATGAGGAAAGTCCATCTGTAGATATTTTAAAATATATTCTTTGCTCGAAAAATTAATTCAGCAATACTGACCAGCTATTGTGTGATAATTAGACAATGCATTTATACAGAAGAAATGTTTATATTTACTATACAAGAAGAAATTATATATAGGCACACCTATATGTACATGTATATATTATGTATATAAGTGTAAATAGCTGTAGAATATCATGAAAGAACAAAAGTAACAGGTATCATTACATATTAGCACCTGTTCTGCTGGGTTTTGTTTTTGTTTTTGTTTTTGTTTTCTTTTTCAATTTACAACATAATCAAAGAGTGAGCTTTTTTTCTGCCACAATGCAGGCAAGTGGTATGTGGTATTATTAGTCAATCTTAAAAAGATCATAGTTGAATTCTCACTTAGACTCAGTAATTGATGTGACAGGTGATACCTTTGTAATGATGCTTTCATGGAATATGAGATTTGAACAATGATATGATTGCAAAATACTTAAAGCTGAGATGTTTTTATGGGTAAAAGTAAAGTAATAAGTATACATGCCATTTAAAAATTCTTTTAGTACTCTTTATTATTATTAGGAATATGCCAGTATTCCCACTTCATGAAAATGTCATATGAACCAGTTAATCCCAAGCCTATATTTAATTATTCAGTGTTTTGATGGTGTGTTAAGAATTTAAATAGCACTTTATCCCCTCGCGGGTCCAAGAAATACTATATTAAAATCAGAGGAATCAGTAGAGCATGGTAAGACAGAAGAAAGTTAGTCATGTGGTAGCTGTAGTATAATGAACTAGAAGGTTTTTAATATCAAAGAGGAGACTGGGGAAAGAGAATGAATATTGTTCTGATATATTCAATTAATTATTAACATATTAACATATATGTTAGTTGAAAAGGATGCTACTTGTAATAATTTTTAGATYAGCTGTATCTTGGTGAGGGAAATCAAAGGCAAAGTTAAGACCTTATTTGAGTTAGAAACAAAAATTTTCAAGGATTTTAGTGTCGTCCAATAATTCAGTTTAAATAAGGATAACTACATACCAGTTTCATATTAGAAAATAATCACAGTTCTCATATGTTTGAATTATATGTCAGATGATAGTTAACAAGAGTAATTTCAGATACATATCACCCATTTTCTCACCAAATTGATTTTTTTTATCCCCTATAAATCCATATCTTAATCTTARGATAATTAATGCCTTTAATACCTTTCACTCTCACTGTGAAAAACTCTTCTAAAATATCATTTGCAAACTGTGTTCTACTGTATATTACTTCCTTCAGATATTTTCCTTAGTAAGAAAAAATTAGATAATCCTCTTTGGGGAGATAGAGGGAATATAACTCACATTTAAATGAATTTTGTTGTTACTGGCTTTGCCTTATATGTTTTTTCTTGGTACTCTTCCGGTATCAAAGAGACATTTGTATGCAGTGCTTCAGCTCAGAGTTTCAAATCAATAGCACAATATCACTGTTTTTTAAACTGCCCTTTACTGTATTATATAYGCATTTTTTTCATATGCAGACTCTCTCTCTCCCCACACATAGCTACATAAATATACATATCTATTTAAGATCTTTACAATATCAGATTGGGAGTTAGCCTGAAGCTCTTTATCTTGCAGTACTGACATTGCAAGATTTGGAACAAGTACTTTYGAATTTTATAATTTTGTTCTGAAATAGAAGTTTTTGTCTATAGTCTGTTTAGGAAAAAGAGATAGTCTTTCAGTGCCTGCCACATAAGACTCTGATCTGAATAAATTTTTAACATATTATAAATATCTTTCCAAATATTCRCTGAAGTTGACACCACCTCTTTGAAATTTCAATATATCCAGGCGATTTGCCTAGAACATTTACCTTGGCTCTATCCCAGTTGTTGTCATATGCTATATCTAACTTCTTGAGCTTAATTTTACCTTTGGAGGGGAGTAAAAAGGGGAAATCAGCCAAATGCTCCTTGAGGTTCCGTTACTCTTCCTGGATTTGACTTCTTCATGATTGGAGAGAAAAAATTAACTATCAGCCACCAGTGCCCATCACTCACAGATCTAAAATGAATTAGTAGTTACAAAGTATTTCCCTAACATGATTTTTATTGTATTCATTCCTCTGTGGTCATAGTACTAAAATATTTAATAWTGTTGGCCTAATTATTAGCCACTTGATTTATACATACTGGGTTAAATAGCTTTATTCTGAAGACCAAGGAAGCTCACACAGTATTGATTAAAATATGGATGGGATGGAGCTTAATGGTTGTTTATAGTAGAGGCATAAAAATAAATAAAAATTAATGGTTTGTTTCTGGGTAACAAACAAGTGTTGTGATACATACTAGCCTAACCTGCCACTTGTACAAGAAAGCAAGTGTAAAGTCTGCTTTCTGTGTAGTGGTGACTTTTGTTTTGGGGATCTTAAATCCGCTATTACAAGCAGAGGTGACACATAACTTGCTCACCTAATTTATAATCCTTTAATCCTCAGACATTTTTCTCATCCTATGAAATTGAATTTTAAATCAATCTCTAATCTAGACTTGCTCAAATATTGTTTAGTTGACCTTTCTTTAGTACATTATTTATCTGAAGATTATGCTGAATATATATATCCTTGACAAGGGGTTGCAACAGAGCCACCTATATTGGCCAGATATCCAGGATATCTTGTCATATACCACATGAGAATGCAAAAAAATAAAATAAGTATTAAGGCAGAACAACTCTTTTGTCTTTAGAGTGATATTTCAAGGTCAGGATAAAGGCATGTTAATGGAACAATTTAGCATGTAATAAATAGTGCACTGCCACTGTGTGTCTCATATTTCTTATTCTATCTGGATTTCAGTTTGCTGTATTTTCAATCCCACCTTTCCATGAATAGTAATGTTCATTTTTTTAAAAAATGAAGTAAGATGACTCTGTAGCTGTTTTGACTTCAGTACTGCTGATCACATAAAGTATAACATTAGACTTCTCATACTGTTTTTTTTTATTTTATGTTTTAACATCTGAAAATGAAATATATCGAGGCAGCCTTTCAAACATTAAAAAATTTGATCTATTGACAATATTTGCAGATGTACACATTTTGCTAGGCAGTTACATAAAGAATTTGATAGCAGAAATGTTACTGATCGAAACACAGGGAATTAAGCCSTGTCTTACATGAGGGTTTTGTTTAAACTCAGGCTTTATCACAAGACAGAGGACCAATTTTTGGCCGTGGAACTGACAAGCAGGAGGGAACCCTTTGGTAGTTCACCAGCTGTTCAGTTAGCTAATCACAGGCGTGACTGATTAACGTAAACCTTTTGTAAGAATGCTTGCTGGTAAGAACTGCCTGTTCCTGARAACATATCTACTAAGCCTGATAACCTGCAACTAGTTAACCTATGAATGGCAGGCAGGAATTATTTTGCAAAGATCAGTGCCACCTTCTCACCTAACATACTATTTCAACTCTTCCAGAGAAGTCTCAAAAGTTCAGCATTGAGAGCAGCAGTACTTTTTGCACAGTAACTGATAGGTTAGATTACTTACCCAAGAGCAACAGTCTAGCCCCAAGGCTGAAATCTCAAAAACATATCCTAATAACCAGCCTTACTGTATCCAAAGCAGAAAAATGCTTCATTCTGTCTCTTGAAACTAAGCTTTTGGGTAATCACAAGCGCAAAAAACATAGGCCTAGAAATAGGTGAAAGAAGTATTTCTGAGTGGTTAACAAATACACTAGGAATGGAACAGAAGTGAGTTCTATTTTCTACATCTGGAACTGTTTTTTTCTTTTTTTTCTTTTCTTTCTTTTTTTTTTTTTTTTTAATCCATCATCTACTGTAATATGCACATATCTTTCAGATGATCTATCCCTGGCAGATTAAGATTGTAGGTGTGCTGAAGAGTTCCATGGATGTGATTAGCTCTAGTTACCAATTAAAAGGGAATTTGGGGACTACTTTCTTAATTCTCTTCAGTTACGTGCCTAAAGTTAAGTGGGATGACTCTGAGTTCAGGAATTTTTCTTTGCAGTTTGAAGCCTTAGCTGTCTGCTTCTGATGTAACAACTTTCTCTGTTTTGCCTTGATCAACTATTATTAGCATTTTTTTAGGTGTTTTTAGTGGGTCTCATCAATCACTTTACAAAGTTGTGCTTATTGTTCTTTGTTCAGTTTTAGGAACCAGACCTGTTATCTCTGATTTCAGAAAGTAAGGGGTCAAGTTTGCAGTCCCAAGCACTCCTCYGCTGTGTCTGGCTAACACCAAAGGTAAAGTATGCTTTTGCATAGCAGATTTGTGAAGGAGGGGCAGAGGGCAATGTGCTCTTGCAGGCCCAGATGCATTGGAGGTTTTGAGACTTTAGCAAAAAAACAGATTACTCTCATCTGCAATGGGCACTTCTAATTAGTCTCTGCCTCTTCTCAGTAACTTCTGCTATTTTTCACTCTGTGTTCACAGATCTCGGTTCAGGAGTCAGGATTGCCCAGATGTTGATACAGTGATAGCAACATTTTCTTCTGCATTCGTCTGTGCAGCAACTGATAGTCAACTCCTGGTGGCTCTCCTAGGCGATTCRAAGGTGGATGCACTTCCTTTACCTTTAGTAAATACAGTATGAGCAGTTTACGATGTCTGGACATTTTTATTTTCTRACATAATTTGAAATTTTATACTTGGTGATGACTGTCATGTTGTACAATAATTGAGACTAACTACCTAAAGAGATACGTGATCCAAATTTTGAAAAGAAAAGTTATTCTTAGTCATGCTTATATGCTACTTCCCATCTTGTCTGAGATTTATTGCATTTACTATTGCAAAGGCTTTCCAAAACATATTAGTTAAAAGGAGCTGAAATTCATTCATGCATATTTTATGGAAAAAATTACAGATATATCTGCAGTTTTAAGTTATAAACTATGTCTTTTCTTTGACTATTAAAATGTTCTTCCCCATTTAAAATGAACTACATAATGAAAGTTATGTGCAGTAATAATTTTACATTTTTAATAACATAAAGCACTTTACYACAAAATGCTTTTTGAGAAATTTTATGCATAAATTCAAGTGCTTCCCCCCCCCATTTTGCTCAGCAAATACAGTAAGAAAATGATATACAGGTATTATCTAAAWTCAGAAAAAAAATGAGAGAGAATTATTTTTTTTTAATAATCATAAAGATTTCTGCCAAACTTTGCTAAAATTAAAGAGGAATAAAATATCTYGACTCATTTCAAGATAGGTAGCATTAGAAATTCACTGTTAACCGCCACCTACACCCTACTCTTGCCTGCCTGCCAGTATTTCAAATGACTTAAATAAACAAGAAAGACTCCTTGTTTTCTGGATCTCTTAATCTTAAGAGCTGCAGAGATTATTAACAGGAATATTAAGGTTAGTATGCATGAAATACAAATAGAAGTAAGAATGTGTGTGTAAGCACCAGAAGAAAAGTGGAGCGAAGGGTTGAAAGAATGACCTGTTTTGATGTTGGTGTTGAAGGACTCTTATGTCAGGACACCGTTCCCAGCAGCAGAACTGAGGAATGTGATGTCTGAAGTCAGGATTGCAGGGCTTTCAGTCTGATAAGACCAGCACAGGTGGTTCACCAGCAGAATATCCTATGCATCAACACCAGGAGGATGGCAACAAGGTTGCAGCATATCACAAATCTTATTTCTTTTCCTGTCAGCCCAACAGGAAAATGAACTACAGACATGTATTATTTCAACATACTTTCAAAACAAGGAAAGTAGACAATAGGCAGCAAAATGGCCAAAGATTTATGCAGTAACCGAAATTCCAAAAAGTAAAGGAAACCCCATCACAGCTGRTGTCTCCTAAAGGCTATTAAAGATCTGTCCAAAGACTAGTTTGTCATTGCCAATGAAGAGTCCCAGAAATGTCTTAACAGTCATTGTCCCTGCTCTCTGTGAGCAAACTACCCGGGCTTGTTGTGGTGCTTGTGAGTATGGGAGTGTGAGTGGTGAGTGAATAAAACCTATGAGCAAATGAGTGTGTGAGAGTGTGAGCAGAAAAAATCAGCTTGCTTAAAAATTTTGGAAGTAAATGCCACTTTCGCCTTCCATGAAATCTTACGCTAAATATTATTATGCAATTTTCCCAATATAGTAGGCTCAGAAATGTTCTGACTAGGTAGTATGGACATCAACAGAAATCAGATATTCATAGATAGAAATCTGCCCCGCTTTTAAATCCAGCTTTCGGTGTGCTCCACATGAACAAACTGAATTCAACAGGCTTTTGGTCAGGGTATGCCTCTGTGTCTGGTGTTCATTGAATATTCAAGCAATTTTCTCCAAGTTTAACACTAGCAATTTATTCATTCTTTTCAAAAGATATTTATGCTGATTTTTTTTCCAATTTGATTAATGAGTTTGTATRAGAAGCTATTCCTTCCTCTTGTACAAGAAACCAGGATTTTCCACTACATTCACYGAGTATTGAAAACCTCATAGAACAAGCTGAGCCAATTCTGCTCCATTTTCCTACAGCAGATCCAGAGCATTTGGTTTTTTTTTGATTGTTTAGAATGAATACTATTAGGCATCAAAGGTCTCCTGTTAAYAAATAGAGTTCCTCTTGCACAGGAGAAGTTTTGTCTCTGGAAATACTCTTAGAATGAGCAGACTGAAAGGTTTGTTATCTRTAAATCCTGAAGAAACACTTCAGAAGTTTCTAGCCTATAATAAAATTTCAGTCTTAGGTATTGAATATTTCTCTAATGATAGATGTTCTACRTGCAAACCATTAAAAAGCCATTTTTTATTTAGCTAGGGGAAACTGAAGCTGAAGAGTATAAGAACAAAAAGAGCAACAAGCATTGATAGAAAAAATGTGTCATGCAGTGTGTCATGTAAAGCCCACTCTACAGTGGGCTTTAGCCTAAGGTGGTATTCACTTGCACTCTTCAGGATAGGACCTGGAATACACCAAATCTTGGTCTTATTAAAAACAGCTGATTTTTGCCAACTCCTCCACAGCAGTTTTTACTAACCACTGGTCAAAATGCCTTGCTTTGCTCTCTCCCTCATATTGTTGCACTGGAGATGGAGTCTTTTGAACCTTCTCATACTGAGTCCATAGTGCACGTGGTCCATAAAAGCTCTAGTCTGGACTTTAGCTGCCAGATTCTGTCCCATTTTCATCCTGTGTTGACTAGTCTTCATAGATTTAATACTGAAATACCATATCAGAAAGTTGTCTATTAAAACAGGGATTGAACAGAGTTTAGAAAAGATGATTTTGTTAATCATAAAAAGTTAAACTGTRTCTTTGGCTTTTCTCCCAGCCTTGCTGGGTAATATGCCATGGAATTTTTATGGCTTGAATTAAAAATAATTACTAGAATTCTGGAAATCATATGGTTTCAAGTCATATGTCTTGCAAATAAAAGCCTAACTAATTATGTTATTAAGCAATTGTCTAATGACTAGCAAATGTATGTTTTGAAAASCAGAAGAAAATTTGCTGTAAAATAATAAGCTTAGATACTACTAATTGAATTGAACAATGGATGATAAACTGAAAAATGACTTCTTAGCTAGTTACTGTGAATAATGCTCTAAAGTGGAATTATGAGCCAACGGTCAAGGTTGCTGGCTGGGATGGTTGAGTTAAAACAGCACTCAGGCAAAGCCTTTTCCTCAAAACTAGTTTTCCTTTCTAGTAAGAGTAGGAAATAGATGTAAATAAGCTCCAAATACCAAAGGCCACTTGTAAAGGAATGATAGAAAAAGCTACAGCAGGAAGCAATTTGCAGCGCTGCATCTACTGGATTATTATTTATTATTTTATATACACACACACACACTTAAAGAATCCTTTGTCAACACTGTTTCCCAGCACTCATTCTTCTAAGAACAGATTTTACYAGTTCATAATCCTTCATTTCAAAGGGCTCTGACACATGTAAACACCTATCTAAAGGTAAKATGGCATATTAGGGCAATATGTTTCTGTACAAACATGTTACACTTRGAAAAATCTGGTTCAGGCTTACCAGTCTGGAGAAACCTTTGAGAGACAGGTCATTAACATGACATTTTAATGTGATATTTTTTAAATAAGATTTCATCTGACCTTCTATGTGACTCTACTAGTTGTCTGAGTGGTGGATATATCATTACAATAGCTAACTGAGAAAGGCTTGTTAAATCTTTTTAATGCTGCCTTCGAAAATGCCATCTCCTGTATTTTTCCCTAATATTAAATAGAGTGTTGGTAAAGAAGCCAGGACYGTAGCTTAATTCTGATTGGAAATTCCCCATGTACCCAAGTATTATTAAGAAGTTTTAAAATGTTTGCTTTGGACAGAGAGACTCAGGGAAGAGGAGCTCTGACACTGCGTGGGAATGAAGCAGAGTCTGGTAACCTGTGATGTCATGTGGGACGGTTACCAGGTGGGTGGAAGCAGGGGAAGGAGAAGGGCCGTAGGAGTACAAACACTACRTAAAGACTATGGCGTCCTGAGAAAGAGATAGCTGAGGTATACTTTCTGCAGAAACACATACTGTACCTATGGGTGAAGGGTGAAGTGTTCTGTACTGGTCTTCCCTTGGGTTTCTCATACTGTATAAATTGTTGTGTTTACCAGAATTCCCTCTGAAACGGAGTCGTACTGCATGATTCATAGTTCTAAACACTGCCAAAAAACCATTAACAACCCTTGAATACTTGCAGTATACGGCAGTTTTATTGCAAGAATCTGATGACAGATGTTTAAGCTTGAGAAAGACTGAAAAATATTATGGCCTGAACTGAAGGTCACTTTGTGCCATTAGCGATGTTAGATCTTCAGGAATTAATATATCATTGTGTGGGCTATAATCCTGGCTTCTTGCTTATCAACTGAAGGAGTATAATGAGGGAATAATTATGCTTATGAAAGCATAATATATTTTTTTGAGGTGTGGCCATCAGGTGGGAAAGCTTTCTTAGCACTCCAGAGGCAATATGACTTCCCTCGACATTTGTCGACATGTGCCCTTGACATTTGTCAGGCTGCACTCATCCGCATTTTTGAGCARCACTTCCTCTTTAGGTCAGAACTTGCTCTTTGAATGCAGAATTGTTGTCTTGGGAAGTTTTGTRCTGGTTGGATGACAAAGGCATCTCACTGTGGTTCCCCCTGCACCCACTGGAGTGTTTTCTTTAGGCTGTCTCTAGAGTCACCTCCTTCTGTTGATCCAACCTGATCCCTGGGAAGGGAAATTAAAAGTGTCCAGTCCAAAACTGTTCCCTGGCAAGATGTCTCAGCTGTAACATGATGTCTAGAGAAATAAATTAAAACAATAAAACATGTAAATTTCCTTCATATCCTTTGTTTGAAGCCCCAGTAGGTTTAGATTAGTTCCATGCATGGGCTGAAAGACAAAACTTGCTAGCAGCAGCTGCTGCCACCTCTCCTCCTTCTGCCAGAGGTCTGCATTTAGCTGATACACTGTAGGTCTGATGTTCCCTTCCCCACAGCCTCCAAATCAGCATGTTAAAGATCCTCTCCTGTACAGCTGGGTATTAGGCTGGTAACTTCTTCACACGAAATAAGCTGGTTGCTGTGTTTAGCCATTTACTGGGAGGTTCCGTAGAGAGGTCATTGCTCAGCTGCTCCTTGAACAACATTCCCTGATTTAATTCATTGCCTCTGGGCAAGATAATATCTCACAGGCAAACCGAAGTGTAGAAAATATTTTATTCTTCCCATCAAGATAATATGTATATAAATATGTATGAATATGTCATCCTCAGTGCCAAAACCATCTGTGTAAGTGTCACTAGAAGTGCTGTTGGTCACTTTTCTTCATGACTCTTTGCTTATTTTCAGCCTGATTAGAGCTCTGAACTCCCATTTGAGTTCTAATTAGAAGAGCAGCTATTACTCATATTATTTATTTATTATAGCCTGCTATTTGCTTTTACTTATATAGAAAATAAATGTACTGGATGATACACAGAGAGGTCTAAAGCAATAAAGGTGTCTATGGATCTATTGACTTGCCAGGGTATTACAGCTCAGCTTTAAGGACCTGTTTGGTTGTCTTTGTCCTTGTTGGTCTTCAATTTACTGGTAATATTGCCTAGTACTATCAGATGACAGTGATGTGCAGCAGAATGAGACCAAACAAAATTCACGGAGGCACATGTAAGTTTTTATTTGGCAGCATTTGTGTTATAAACTCATTGTATTGAGTCTGCTCATTTGGTTTTAGGTCATCTATTGAATTTATCCCTCACATATGAAATTCACTTCTGTCACTGACTGTCATATTTATTTATTTATTTTTGCCTGTAAATACCTATTTGAAGAGCACAACATCAGCAGTGATGGAATAACAGGCTGATTGATGAAGATCTCCACAAATGATTTATCTGTAAGTTAGAGGCTAAATACAATCAAGAATTGCAAAAGGAAACAGTGAATATATAGTATGAATTTACCTGACGGGTAAAGAACTACATCCTTTTGAGGCAGCATCATGTAGGATGTCTGCACGCTTTCAGATGACTTTTGAAATTTCTTATCTATATAAGCTATTTGCATGGACTGTAAACAGGTTAGACTTGTGATCCGGTAATGAGAAGAGGCATGAATGTACATCAAACGGCAGGAAAGATCCAAAAGGATTTGTATCAGATTTGTGATGGGGCTGACACTTGGGAAATATCATTGTTGAAAAACTTTCAGCATTATGTCAGTGTTACTCACAAGAAAACAAGTAACAAAACCAAGAAAAAAATAACAGTAAAAGCCCTAACTAAGGAAATAAGACTTTTTAAAACTCAAAGTTACATATTTTTATACAAGTACAGACTCATTGCACAGTTTCAAAACCAATGTCTCCATGTCATTCTTTTCATACTATTCCTCAGTATTGTGGTTAGTATAATTTATATTAGCTCATTAGCTTTTGCAGCTATTTCAAGAAATACAGAAATGAATTCCTGGTAACTCCTTGTCTAGAAAAAATAGAGAGCTCAAGCAAATGTTCATGAAAACTTACCCCAATTGGTTAAATATACGGTACCTACAACCTAAACTCTATCTACATGGCAACTTTTTCAAGTTAAATGCTTTAAAGCAGAGCCTTCCCTCCAAGAGAAGGCTTCAAAAAGAAAGAAAGTAAGAAAAAAAATCAATCTAAAAGAAGATAACTGTACAAAAATATGCAGTATTTATGAAAAAATCAGGTGGAGTCAATTGCAAAATCCCCCTTTGCCAACAGCAAAACTCCTACTATCATCTAAAGACCAAGGACTCTGTGTCCAGTGGAGAAGATAACAGAAGTATAGTGATAAATCAACAAAAAATATTCTCATGATAAAAATAGCTTACCAGTCTATTAAGAGAAAACTGTGCTTACATCAATGAAAAAAACCCACAGACACTTCTTTCTCCTTCATTGGCGCATCCTATTTTACAAGTTCAGGCATGAAAAGCAGTTTAGAGATATGCTTGTTTACTTTCACTTATCCCTAATTCCTACAGAAAAATAGTTCAGTAATAATCAGGTAGTTGATGTCAGACTTCTGGTAGGAGAGTACTTGTGTTACTAAACRTTTATTCTTTTTCTACTCACAAAAATTAGAGAAGAGAAGTGCCTAGGAGGGACGTAAGATCATAAGATCAGTCTTCCAACAGCTAAGAGAAGGTAGTTGAGAAGGTGGAGTCAGTTTCTTTACACGGCAGGAGAATGAGAGACAGTGGTCATAAATTCGAACAGGGAGCTTCTCACATGAAAAAGAGGAAGGGAAAAAAAATCACCTTTAGGATTATCAAGCATTTTAACAGATTGCCCAAGCAGGCTGTTCAGGCTCCATCCTCTGAGTTATAGTCTGACTGGACAGAGTCCTGAGCAACCAGGCTTGACCTCGGAGCTGACTTTGCTTTGAGCAGGAGGTTAGACTAGAAGCCTCTTAAAGCAATGTGAATTTCAGGAGGTGGAGGGTTACGGGCATTTGTTTTGGCATAGAAAACAATAAAAGTTGGAAGATATAGGAAATGAAAGATTATAAACAAGTGCTGAATGCCAAGGTGGGTTAAAGATAATGCTAAATGGTTCCTTAAACCCTCAGTACCTGGCAGTATCATGTAATATCAAAGCTCAAATCCTCTAAATGCTGTTGCAATGCATTCAACAGATAGGATTTATATTCACATTCACTCTTGAATCGGTGTCAGATCTCAAAAAGTTTTGGTAGCCGTGTAACCTGAATTTGGATTAGACATTTCAAGATGAGCGTTTTCAATGAGAAATGTGTCTTGTTAGGAAGGGAACACTGTCACAATCTTCAGTCCTCAGTGGAACCTGAACTTTGGCAGGACATCAAAAATAGAGATGATGAAGACTGAATAAGAGTGTCCTTCACTGGAAATTTCATTTTCTGCATGTTGGAAACTTGAAATTAAATGATTTCATTTTCCCAGAAAATATTGTTAATTGTTCATATCTTCTTAAATCCCTAACTGCTGCAGGCAATCTGTGGGGACTTGAGATGCTGGGTTGACTGATCCTGGGGTGTTCTACTGTAAARCACCTCAGAGTCAGGGTTCACAAGACTTTCAATTCTACAAAAATYCTACTCTTAACTTCCAGCTTTTGGGGGCTGCTGTAGCTTTAGGATGTTTAGAAAACATTTATATAAAACTTTTTTTTTGTTGTCTTTTTGTTGTCTAAGGAAAATTCAAAATCCTCATTCTAGAGAAGAGGAAGCTTTTGTTTTCTTTTCGTTTCACGATGATTTTTAAATTTTTATCTGGAATTTGAAAATGAAGAGGATTTCCAGTTTCCAGCCAGTCTTAACAAGATGAGGTTATTAGCTGCCATTAGGCATGTGTATCTTCACRTCCTTGGAAGGATCCTTTTTCTTCTTGTACACTCAGCTTTCAAAAAAGTTATCACTTAGCCCTGGTTCATAATACATTTTGTTCCACTGTAATAATCTGCTTTGGTTTTATGAACTTTAAAGAATTCCACTCTCATTTTGAATAAAGAAGTACTATGTTTATTATCCTTATATACAACTTTTACAGAAATCTCTGTGTATTTTCATGCAAACTGCAATAAATTGACCTCACTTTTGATTCTTAATACCTTACAATTTTAAGTAAGATTCCATCTAAGCAGAATCTGATGGATATGAAGTAATGGTTATTGAAACTCATTTCCATTTATGGGAGAAATCAGGAAGTGATCCTCAAAAACAGATAATACTCAAAGAGAATCCAGGTTAATGGCAGAATAACCAAGCAGAAACAAAACAAAACAAAACAGAAAAAACTAAATGCCAGCAATATTTTCCAATCATCTTTTTAAGTTCTCTTATATTTTCTAGACTTTTAGTTTCATCTGGTAGGCATTAAATAGAAAATTAGGTGGAACTTGCAAACTTTTATATTAATTCCCGTAATGATTTTTTTATAAGGGTATTCTGATTATAATRTAACACAAACGAAATAGAAAGTAGCTTACACAGACAAAAGCCAGATCAACTACTGTTGTTATCCAATACTCTAGCATGGTATAGGAACCATGATTTGTATACTGTACTAGTGGACATAAGATAAAGTTGAATCTGTAACGTATTAAAGGAATATAAAGACTTACATACTAGCAGATTTCTTGAGATCATGTTTCTATCAGGAAATATTGAATCTCCCTTTCTTTGCTCCTTCTTCCAAAATATTTAATTGTGTTTTAGGAAAACAGAGGTAAGAGGATGACAGGAAGAGAGAATATGTTTCAGTTTTCATCCACTGACCCACTGATGTAGATGAAGTAGAAGGTGAAGTTTTTGGGATATCTATAATGGTACAGGAAGGACAAAGGATATGCACTTATTATCAAGCCTTGAACATGTTAGCATGCCTGAACTACAGCTGTATCTCAATTTATATTGAGTAAAATAGACGTTTCTCAGAACTTTCTAGTTCCATGCTAAGATGCATATCAAATTGCTTGCAGCAGAGCTTTCAAGTATCTAGTCTATGGCCAGACATACGAATGTCCTTGTGTTTTTGTCCCCACACTATTTCTTGCTGGGGTTTGGGAACTGTAGRTGGCAAAAATCTGACTCCCCTGGAGCATACGTAGGCTAGCAGAATTCCACTGGAAGAACATAYGCATTTCATTGAGCTGTCAGACTCAACAGTTTTCATGAAACATTTTTTCAGTAAAGCATCATCTCACTCAGAAAGTCCTATTATAGCTATAAAGTCCAAACTTTACCTTTTGGCACTTCTGGAAAAAGATATCTGACGTTTGTTTGCATTGCCCTCTGTGCTTCGTCTCCATGTTCTTCTAATGTTATATACTGCCAGTTAAAGAATATTTGTTTTTTTTCCTACTTATTCTTCTCCAGTTTAATAAAAGATTAAGTTATAGTCTTGGATTTGTATCRTATGGGTACATAGGATAAAAGTTCAGACATTGATTTCATTCTCCTTGTTAAGTGATTTGCTGATTAACAATAAGATTCTCCTTCTACTGAAATTTTTGTTGGCTTAGACTCTAATTTAAACTCTATCTATTATTTTGAGCTGTATAACTGTAGAACATTATGTTAATAGCATCTAAATTATTCAATTAATTTGAAGACAATTCACTAAATGAAA
Source organism: Rhea americana (assembly GCF_003343005.1). NCBI lineage: Eukaryota > Metazoa > Chordata > Aves > Rheiformes > Rheidae > Rhea > Rhea americana. Next base: position 160,862 of record NW_028186507.1, on the reverse strand, counting down.
AATATATTTACAAATTGAAAAATAAATAACACAATTTGATTTCTCATTCCAGTTCTAATTCAGTCAAATACTAAATCTTTCATATTCCCTTCTTATTACACTTTGAGAAGATTTTGTTTCCTTTTTTTTTTTTTTTTTTTTAAAGTTCCTTCAAAGTCAGGGTTTTTAGGATAAGTATTTTGTCCTTTCACTTTGTTTGCCTGTCCCCCCCCCCAAACCCAGATTCTTATTGTCATACTTTTATATCTATTTCTTTCTTTTACTGTAACCACCTTTTCCTTCTCCTCAGTAAGTGAATGTCACAGCTTCAGAAAGCTGATCCTTTCTATTAAGAYGGAAATAAACTAAATTTGATCTTTTCCTCATGTTGAACGGCCATTAGTCTAAAAAGAACTTCAAGGAGCTGTGAAAATACTTTTGTAGCAAGCTGCTTCAGAACCCAAATAGGATGATCAGAATCCCACCCCAAAAATAAGCAAATTGAAACAACRCAACATGTAAAAACCRGTGTCATGGTTACTTTGCTTGTATGATATACATCTTTCCGAAACCTTTGGATTTTTCTTTTTTTTTTTTTTTTTTTTTTTGAGGATGTAGGCTTTTGATTATGGAGATTGTGTTTTTGTTTATATTTTTGCAATATCAGGCCCTGTGGAGACAAATCTCAATCTGAACCTCATAATTCTTTATGCTAGAAATATGTGCTAAAACAAATGTCGGGAATAACTGCCTTTGACTCTCAATCAGAACTCCTAACTATGAAGACATTTTGTGTGATGCATTAATGCCAATTTACCACAGAACTGGCTTCTCAGACCAACCTCCCAGGAATGTGAGGTTGAATGAAAAGTGGAATAGCTATTTTTTGGCAAAGTGTTCAGAGCACGGAGCTAAAGGCACTACACCAAAGGGTGAGTGGCTAGCCCACTGGTAAGTCTGCATCGGTAAACTCCATATGTTAATCTCCTCGTGGAGATAAGCCCTCTGAAGGTTCACACACTGTGGATTAAAGAATTCAGTGGAAACTTTTCTCACACAGGATATGAGGATATGAAATAGCAATTAAAGTACTAGACAGATAAAACAGTATGCACTCAGTCACCAGTATTTTCCTCTTTGCGTGTTTGCTCATTTAAAGCTAGTTAGACAAAATTCTCCCAAAGAAATCAGCCTGAGTCGTTAGCTTTTAATGAAACAGTAAATTATCTGTTTGCTTGTCAGTGCTAACCTTCATTGTTTGCTAATTTTACTCTTTATGTTAATTAAATGATTTGCATAACCATAGTATGTTATCTGCACGTGGATATCCTTTTCCTAGGAGTAACACAAACGTCTTTTGGCCTGTTAAAGCATCTCAGTTACTATTAATCTCTAATCAATTTGATTTATCATGATTTTTGACAGAGTTCACATTTAATTTAATGTTCTTTGCTTTTAAATATCACTACAGAGTGGAGTTTAGTACTCTTGCTGCATATAGCAATTTTTGCATTTCTCCACTGCTGTCAGCTGTGTGTATATGTAAACATGAATATATGCAACTTTTAAACYTCTTATTAATTTTATTATACAAAGATCTGCTAATTTCTGTGAAAAACATTTATGTTTATTGGATTTACTAGGATTGCCTTGTATTCCAGACTATGTACTTCTGTGACCTTTGTTTTGCTACCTTAATATTAAAAAATCCTCTTTCAGTAACTTATAGAGACTTTTAACAACATATTAAGAWCAATATGAATGAAGTATAAATGGAAAGGTGTGTATGTGCATATTTGTGTGACATCACCAGCAGAAATAGCAGAAAAAAAGGGTTGAAAAGATGGCCTGTGTTGATAACAGAGGATACCATTATCATTTTATCAATTTGAGGATTGCATGTTTTTTATCGGTCCAGGAGAGCTTGCACTTTGACAAAACYAGTACAGGTGATTTGTTAGGGCAAGACCCTGCTTTCCAACAACAGAATGAGKGCAATAGGGTTGCGATGTAGCTCATACGTCATTTCCTTTTCTGAAAGCAAGAAAACAGAGTACAGCAAAAGACTGCTCCTCTCTAAATAACATCTGTTAAAAACCTGGTTCATTGTCACTGTTCAAGAGGGTGTCAGGATACATAATAAGGACTTTGGAACAAGTGTCCCTTGTCCTCTGTGCTGCACATTGGTCTCCTGGGCAGACTACCCGAACACACACATACTCTGTGGTACCGGTTGATGTGAGAGTGGGTGAAATCAACTTCCTTAAAGATTTTGTAAACGAAAATCACCTTCCCTTTCCTAAGGCCTCTTCCTGAGTTTGTTTCACTAATTTCTTTCATACTGAACTCTAATAGGATCTCAGGTCTTAAAAGCTGGTTGTAAAGTCTGAATACAGAGGTGGAGAAAGGGCAGAGGGGAAGTAGCATTAAGCTTCATCATTGCTCTATGGAGAGGTGATCCTGGCCTTCCCTGGCCCCWGTAGACATGCACAGAAGGGTACACACCCGGCCAGTCCCATCTTCTCTGTTGCCACTCTCTGTGGTGACCTTCCTCTTCAGAAGGGCCCGTGCTGGAAGGTCATCACAGCTGATCCAGAGGGTTGACAGGGTAAGAACTGCTGTCRGTCTACTAGAGCAAAATGTTCTGCATCTCCTTGCTTTCCCTGCTTCATCTTCAGAAGGCCACCACCCGATTAGTCCATGCAGTGTGGCAGGATGGATCATCTTCTGGATGTGGCCAAAACTGTGGTGACCTTTAAAGGACAACATTTAGTTTAACCTGAAACACTGCCTTTTATGAATGAAGAATACTGTACGAAAGACTCCAGATAAAAGCATAACTCATTTGATACGGCTTGATCACATAAAAAAGAGCTACATTTTATCTTCTGAAATCCGGAAACGGTATTCTGAATGTGGACTTCAGCCATTGTTATACCTAATTTAGATAAGGTTCTTGGGAGAAATGGAAATTGGTGCTTGTTGCTGCCAATGACACTTTGAAGAAGCATTACACAGATTTTGTGTGATCACAGAAACCTTGATCTAGCACTTACTGAAATCAAACTAAAGTTTTCCATTTATTTTGGTGCGAGTTAGATTAGGACTCTAATAAAAGATCCTAATGGTACAACAAATAATAATCAAAAAGGGATTTAGAAATGCTCTTCTTGTCTGAAAAACTTCCTTATTTTCTCCATTCATAAACTTTTAAAAGAAACCGTGTTGGATTTTGTTTTAGTTTGATGTTGTTTTGGCAGGAAGGAAGAACAACAAGGGCCATATGTAGCATCTGTACTGAAGTTCTTGTGGAAAGAGTGTATATATTATCACAAAACAGGATTTATAAAATAAAGAAAGCTTATAGGACTTATTTGTTTACGAATTTAAGCAAGGTATTCAAATAAGAAATAAGTGTATGAAAGTTTAAAAGATATGCAACCACAAAAGGCCTTTGTTCTGGAAATTTTTAGTATACTGCAAATAAGAGTTTCCTGTGGAAACGCCGCTTCACCCCTAACTATAATTAAGAGCTAATGAACAAGTACATTCTGGCAAAGATGGATCAAAATTTTGCAATTATTTGCCTGATATGGTCAAAGCAGTATAGAGAAGGTTATCCAAATTAAAAAGCATTGAAAGAATAATTATCTTATACATATGTAATCTATTCCTAACAGAAATCAAAGCAAGAGTCTTAGCATCAAAAAAGCAAATCTGAGAGGCTGATGCTTTCTTTCTAAGCCTGATTTGTGAAGGATGATGTACACATATTTTATTGACTCTGTGTCATTCTCTTGTTTGGATGAATACATATAGATTTTACGTTGACACACTCATATATGTTTACTGGGAGAGAAATGGCAAGGAGAAGGATTTTTCCACATTATCCCAATACCCTTCCATCAGGCCTGTGGGYAGTCTTGCACCCATCAGCTTCTTCACCTTCAGTACTACCAATCTTCACCCCAGCATCCTTCCACTACCCTGGTATGCCTCAACCCCAATACAAAAATAATTCACACCTTCCAGTGAAAACTATCTAGAGCCCTGTGGTCTCTTATGCCCTTGCTTCTGCCCAGAGTGTCCCCAAGCCTAGCCTTTCCTTAGCATACAGAGGATAAAGAAGAAATACAGTGGTAGCAGCAGTGGTCTGGACAGAGACAAGGAGATAGGAGTCTTAGGGAGACAGCTAGGGCACAGGTTGAAGTCTCCATTGGGGCACAGACTGAAAAAGATAAAAATGTCTAAAGTCTAAAAGGCTTTCCAGATCAAAAAGGTCTGGTAAACATTACCATGGAAGACCACTTCATAAATGATGTCTCCAAATGGATGCATACCATTAGTGGACTAATCCCCTGACCAATTTTGGTAGCTTTTAAGGTACTATACTAGATTTGCCCTCAGTGTTCTGGAACTCATCTTCTCATGGTAGATCATTGCTGTCCTGTAATAACCATTATCATTGAAGATACTCAGATCTATAGCCTCATTTTAAGAAAAATTAAGGCAAAGTCTCCAAGGGTACTTAATTTCATAATCTACTGCTCCCTACTCTGTTCAAAACAAACCAAGCTCCAGAGCTTTGCAGTAGTCTACATTTGTTGTTGTTCTCCTAGAAAAAACTGTCATCCCCATTTCTCTTGTTCTATGGACAAGTTAAAAACTGAGCTTCCAGGGATTCCTGTAGCTTTTTATGGATATTAAAAAACAACAAAAAAAAAAAGGTCATAGCCATTCTATAGCCAGTTTTCCTTAATCACTTATGCAGATTGAATTTATTTCAGTGAGATTTCTCTGTGTGAATTGAGAAGCAGGATTTGACCTTTGATGTGACTTGTATAAATCATAGCTGATTAATGCTTGTTTTGACAGTGAGTTTAAGTATTTTTAAAGAAAAGTAAAATACAAGGGTATTAGAAAACCCTACCATAACTAACATAGTCAAAATTCTTTAGAAGAGGACATTCATATGYATAACAAAAAAGTTTAAGAGTGAAAAAATCTGAGATAGATTAATGATGGGATTAACTGTAGTATCCGGTGAAACTGCACTTGTTAGAACAGTCCTTGTATAGCAGAAACAGTCATTCTAATGGAAAATCCTGATTTGAACAAGTATTCTACCTCARATTGAATTTAATTTAAAACTCAAATTCGGGGTAAAAGTTAATTAAATGTATAATTTGTTTGGCAGTTTTGCCTTATCTGAAAAGAATTCAGRAACACAATTATATCTCTGGCACAGATGATAGAAAAGTGTGTCTAAATAATGCTGAGGAACATCAGGAAAGTATGTAGCTTCCCCATACGAATCAGGAAAGATAAATCTAGGTGGCATTCTGGATGAAACCTGTGGGCTAAAAAGAACAGCTTGTGCTCTTTCCGGCTGAGAGTTACTACAGTCAAATTCTATTGCAAGAAATTCAATGAGGTATGAAGAATTTGTATATGAAATTTGCTTTTTTTCCACTGTTCTTTCTTTCAATTGGTACATTCTTCTACAAGACTCTTTCTTGGTTTCAATGTGTTAAATGTAACAATTTGAACATAATTCATTATTTTCTATTTTATTTTCCAAAATTTAAGGCAGAATTTTAATTTGACTTATGATGACTTAACAGGTTTCATCATTTTCCTTTTTTSCCTTGCATTCTTGTATCACTACGTCAGAACTAAACTGAAATAGACTGCTAATAAGCTATATTCTAGTAGCCAAAATACACATCTGGCAACTAATTGAATTGTCTGGAAAGGTTATTATGTCCACGAGCAGAAAGTCATGCTTTCTTTCCTTTCCTCCATGTGGACTGATTAAGCCCTTCCAATAGATGGCAATCCACAATTAAACTTTTAGGATCTCCTTTGTCTTTTGGATAGCAAARCAAAATGATAGATTCCACATAAAGCTGCAGTTCACTATACAAGTAGGAAGGCCCACTGCTGTGCACATCAGGATAATTCTCRTGATACATGGAGGTAACACAATGGAAATCACCGTTTAGAAGTCCAATTTATCTTGCTGTGAATAGAATTGCATCCACTACAGATAGCAATTAGTTTTGTTCCATAACACTGTTACAGAAATGTGACATTGAAAAACTATTCATAGACTACTAAGCATTCACATGGTTTGAATTCATAGAGTTTAAAGAAATGCTAATTCCTGTTATGTGAAGAAACACAAAGGATTTTTTACCAAGTGCAGCCAAAAGGTCAGAACACAAATGCTGAGGCAATGAAACAAAAGCTTCCTTCAACCTGAGTTGCTTATACAGTTTATGAAAAGCATAATATTCTGTGGATACTTCTTTCTTACAGTAATGGGTTTCTGTCACAGCTGAATTGTGGATTGCTCTATTTTAGACCTATACCATCATACCAGTACCTATAGCTCAAATGTTGATTAATAAATGATGCTTTGCATTAAGGTGGCTGTACACTGTGGTTTTTCCCAAAGCTTTTGCAAACGGCACATAGTAAGTTCGTTTATAAAGTAAATATATATATAACTAGTTATGTAGAGCTTTAGCCTGTTAATGTTTAGGCAGGCATTTCCTGCTCATATTTAAGATTGATGGATTTATATATCAGGTCTTATAAACTAACTACATAAGATAGAAGATAATGGGGCTTAATATTGTAGGAAGTACCTCATATTCTCATATGCTGTGTGCATATGCACTGTCCTTCTAGTAGAGATTGACTTCTTTTATACAGAAGTCTCTTGTAAATTTTTCATCACTTTAAATCCACTTTATTCCTCAACGGTTATAAGTGTGCCACAGGCATCCTAGAGTTCGGTAGACCTCAATGGTGGGAAATACAGGAACTTATATCTTCTCTTCTTAACAATCTTAAATCTTCTATTTTTTTTCTGGGAAATGCGTTATAACAGGATGTTGTTAGTCAGGATTCCTCTAGTCTTTTACCATATAATTGCATCACTTCTGARAATATTTATTTATTTTTTTAACTGAGGCATCTTAATTAGAATCAAAAGTCTGATTTGTTTCTGCATGAGAATTTCTCTATACAGAGAAATTGTCTGAACCAGTGCTTCAGAATCCTTCATCCTATAATTTTCCACCCTTGAGGGAAAATGCAGCCTTCACGTGAACGATGGAAGGAAGATCCTATACAGTTTTCTATATCTACGCCACATGACTCAGARGTGTGCACTTAGCCAGCTAGTGCTAATGCAGGAGCCAAGTTCCCTTTACTCCTCCCCACTTCCTTTGGATTTGATGCCGGCAAGGGTCTCTGTGGTGCAAAGTCACTCTATTCTGAAATAGAAGGCATTTTAACACTGAGATCAGTGCTTGTGCAGGGAACTACMCAAAAATATTTAATCTAGGTCAATTTCTTTGCAAAGAAAAAGATGATTGAAAGTTGTTTTAATGAGGTTTAATGAATTGCTACTTGTGGATTTAATCTGCACAGAACTCTTTCTTAAAGCATTTGAAAAGGCTGATATGAACAAGTCTATACTGATTCTAATACTTAGCTCCTATATGTCTTTTTATAGTCATTAATCTTAAAGGAATGGTATATGTTCCTCATTTTACAAGTAGAGGAAATCAGTAGAAAAATAGAGAAAGAATAAGGGAAGGAGACCAGATCAGAATTATCTGTGAGTCCTAAGTTTATATTCTGATCGGTTTAAGATGGGGTGCTTACCATGTGCTGAGAYAGTGTGCTTCATTTACTAAGAGTTTATGACCTTTTTTTCCTAAGTTCCAAGTTCAGACGCCAAAAGTAAGAYGATTTATAAAAATTTAGAAAAAGACAAGCTTTCAAACACTTCATTCTAGAAACACTGAGTACCATTCCCTTCATCTCTCTAAGCTGCCTGAAAGTTATCTGGAAAGACAAAATCACCTGCAGTCAAAAGCAGGATGCAGTCACTTCAGAAAAGTTCTTTACCTATCTATTTTAGGTATCTAAAAGAGGAAGTGATGTTGATGCCTTAGAACTGATTTTTGRATGGCTACAAATGTATCATGTTCATTCAGAATTATCAAATATGTCTAGCATTTTATAATATACCTGAGCCTTCTCTGCAGCGCGTTGCTCCAGAGGTTCAAGGTAGCCGCGGACCAATTTAACCACTTTGGAAAGACGGGTAATTTCTTGCCTCAACAGTGCTACAAAGTAGRATGAGCTTGCTGAAAAATCCAGTCCAGTATCTTGCCTAAACAAGCAAAAAGTACTCGTAATTCAACATAAAGTCAACTGCTAAGGGAAAGACGCTGGAGGAAGCTCTGATGTGGATGCAGCATTGAGCAGCATTTTACTCCACTTTATTGGTTTAGATGACGTGCAAGTAGAAAATTTTTGGGTTCCTAACGTCTCTCTGGACTAAAGCTTTAATTGATATTTGCTGGTTTGGCCACAGTTCACAATATCAAGCTCATCATTAGCTTGTTGCCAAAGTAAAAGAACCCAAACAAATAAACAAAATAACTCAAGACCAGCGGGCAGCATTTCATGACGATATCTGTAGAAAAAAACATTTCCTATCCTTACCTCAGAGATTGTCTACCAGGAAATCAATGGAGTTAAATAACTTGTATCAATAAGTTTGGACAGCGATTACATCTTATAGGTTTGGATTTTGATTATTATATTGATTTTATGCTTTTGACTTCAAAGCTACTTGATTTAAATCTGTATCAGAACAGAACAGGACCTACTTGTTTTCATTAAGTGTCTTTTGACTATACAAATTCCAGCATTAAATAAAAATGGTTAGAGGACTCCACTATGAATTCTAAGAATTCTTAATTCCATTTTAAGTACATGCCACATAATTATATTGCTGAGACCAGTTTCTGTCTATATTGGTGCTAATTGAAAAAAAAAATCAAAAGGAAGAAAGCTCAAAAAAAGATGTAAATCTTGAAAATGAGGAAACAACTGATTTAGGCAACTCAGTACATAAAGAAGAGAAAAAGTAAGTAAATCTGATCAGAAAATCCAACTATTCCACTCAAATCCCTCAGAAAGGTAACAGTGTGTGTGTGTATGTGTGTGCATGCACATATAGATGGACATACAAAAACAAAGATGTATGTGCATGTTTATATACATATGTATATGTTTATTTTTAAGTTCAGGAGGAGGATTAGTGGATCTTGGTAGGAGACAAAATGTGTCAGAGCTCAACTCCTTAAGTCTTTGCTCAGTTTGAATACAACACAAATGAATCACAGTCATTTTGCCATTTGTTAACGGTATTGCTGCTTCTCTTGAGGAAAAATGTCATTTTGCCTTGAGGAACTGAGAGTGAGAAATAGCACTTAAAATTCTTCAAAGTGTTAGTCAAGAATTTTTTGGATAAATTCTTTTAAAAATAAATTCAAGTTTTGTGATTTCAAGGTATTTTACACATTTTTTCAGGTTCAGAAAACATTTCTTGTGTCATAAGCAGATTTTTCACAGAAACCCATTGGGCTTTCACGATGTACAATTATTTGACAGCTCTGCCATGCACAATTAACAGGAGCTGGACTCTCCTGGGTGACTCCTCACACTGCCCAGCTCCTGAGTGATGAGAAGGCTCTCCATTGTAATCAGCAGCTGCCTGTTTTTCAGMGACCAGATTTCACAATTTTTTTTTTCTTCAGTATTTCCAGTTCTTGGGAAATTTTGCAAAATGTGCTTTGTTCCTAACTGGAATGAAGCCAAATCTAAAATCATAGAAGATTCCAGTGAATTGGTACAGATAGTCTTTCTCTGTCAACACTGGTTGTTCAGATATTGCCTCTCCTACTGTTCCCCYTCCATTTACCAAGCCGTGCTTTTCAGGCCAAAATGCTTTTTTTCCATTCTGCTCTTTAAGAAGCTTATTTTCCTTTCCGGGTACCACCTGTTCATTTCTCTGTCTCTCATATAACACAGATTTAGACTTGCTGCTTTCTGTGAAAGATGAGCCTTGGGTCAGGACACAAAGGCCTCATGAGGGCAATTAGTCTGTAAAACTCCCATTCAAAATCTCTTCAGAAGTCACTCCATCTGGAGTCTTTTGGTCAGCTGGCTTACTRAAAAAGCCTGAAATATTTTGTATTTCAGAAGAAATCATGACTCATAGCTTTGTCCTTAAGGAAGAAACAGAGAGAAAAAGGAGTAAGTGTAAGAGTTGGAGAAAATGATTTTAGATATCTGCATACCAGCACTAGTAGTCTATGTAACCTCCATTTTGCAAGTCATTACTATAGGTACATGAATTCACTGATGTTCACAATACTAAAAATGAGCTGGCAYCAGTTCTGGTGTGCACTGACAGAATTTTAGAGCTGTAGAGAGGGAATATCCTTTGCAATGAGGAATGGCTGAAAGGTATGTCTCAGTTGCAGGCTGAGCTGCACAGACTTGTTTCAATCTGATCTGGGCAAATCCTGGAAGGACTGATGGCTCCCAATTAAATGTCTGTAACTGCTGCTATGCAGCTGTGTTATATTGTAGATTCTTCRTTATGTTTTTGTGTTTTGGAAGATAAAATTATGCATCAGATAATTAACCCCATGTATAACCTGAAATTGTGTTCTCATCTTGGAAAYGGTGACTGTTGTTTGTGTACAAAGAAAACTTAGTAGTCAAAAAAGTGTCAGCACCATCTGTGACAACAGGAATGACACAGCTGAAGTCTTATCACTCAAGACCTGCTTTTTTTTGTGGCTGCAGGAGAACATATTATTGCCATTGATGGTAGTTTTCTCTATGGCTAGTGCATAAAATCTAAAGCAGCTTCTAATGCAGCTTTCTAAAACAGATGATCATTCAGCAGGGTTGTTTAAGGATACTAATGATCAGGACCTCAAAGGATATCCACAGGTTGGTGGGGAGATAGAGTGAAACTCCAGGATATGAAAGTTTGGTCAATCTTTCCAGGATCTAGGAGGCAAGATGCTGAGTAAAGCTAGATAAAGTGAAGTGAACAGATTTTTTATTATTATTATTTTCGGGGATATCACACAAATCGTTCCATAAATGTGATTCTTGGAAATAGCCATGTCTTTAGACTTCTAAGCTATGTCTCTGTTTCTAAAAAAGGTTAAGGAATGTGYTAGAGTACTGGATTGTGATTATGCATCATACTCAGTTTTTAACACATTACCAGCATGATAATGACTTGGATCAATTAGCACTTTCTCAGAGATGATTGGACATGGTTAAGGGAATTTTGCATAGTGGGAATCATTCAAAAAATCAATATGCATGAGTCTAAATGAGGTTTTGCCCCCCCCTACCTCAGACAGTTCTCCAAAACTATTCCAGGATGTCAAACACTTCCAATATTTTCTTAAGCCACAATTTAGTGGAGCAAAAACGCATACCACACACCAAAACCAAGAACCGTTAGTTTCACACTGTTAAAACACCACTATGCAGTATACAACCCTTACAAAACCCTTAAATTAGTTTAAACCCTTTAAAGTCAAGAAACTAGCAGGAAGGAGAGTCATGATTCAGGAGCAGGATTCTAGCATGGACCTTGGGGCAGTGCACTGGAATGTGCCTTGTCTGGGCCACATGGCCTCTCTTTTTAGCAGTCTGAGAGTTGCCTTAGAAGCTTTCTATATTTTTGTGTTAAACTGAGATTCTCAAGTGTCTGGTATATTGCTTTCTTATATTCTCTCTTTCCCTCCCTGGGTGACTTCACTTACTCACACACATTCAAAATACTTCTTCTGGTCACTTAAAGAAAGACCAGCTTCTCTGTTCCTCACCATTATTGCCATCTAATCCTCTGTCAGTCTCATTTTCAATCTAAAATGAATCTATTGATTTTTTCCTCTGAAAAACATTTTAGTCATTTGATAGCAATGCTATCACATCCTCCGTGTGATCAATCAACTCCAGAAATTTCATTTCCTTTTTTCACCTTAGAATTATGAGAAGTCTGAGGCAGGAGAAAGAACTCTCCTTCTGTAACATTTTTAAAATCTAATTTTTTCTACCTCAAAAATTAACATTCTCATTGGACAACCTAGGCGAGATTTGGAATGGGAGCTCTGGGCAAGCCACTTTCAAGCACAAGAAATGGCACTATATATCTGTGTTTCAATAACTGAATTGAATCTTACAAGTGAAATTTGGCTTGGAGAAAGACATCTATCTTTCAGTGTCTACATGTAGATATTCATTCAATGTAAGTGCCTGTGTTCCCATTACAGTCAGCAGTGATTCAGCCAATACAACTAAGGAGCTATGCAGCTGACCAAGCATCAGAACTTATTTTAGGGTTAGGTGTATTACCTCCAGGCTCCACTGATTGTACAGCCTAGATCTCAACACAGTGGATGAAGAGATTAGTTTCTTTCTTATTTTACATATGGATACCTACAGCTAAGTGTCTTGATCTGAGTGCCGAATCCCACCTTAAATATTTCATTTATTGTTTCTTTGGAGTAACTAGCTTCTCTTAATGTCAAGTAAAATATACTTTCACGATTTCTCTATGGGGGAGATAGGAATTTACCTTTACCAGATCTGTTGTGGATATGATGAAACTTCAAAATGTTATATGTGGTGCTACACGTAACACATAATCACCAGTATAAGAAATGTGATTTAGCTAAGAAACTCAGGGAGCTAATTAAGGATCAGACTCTAAGGATCAAAGATGAGAGACAAGAGAGCTGAGAGGCAGGGCAGGAGTGGGGCTGGAGAGTGGAAGGAGCAGCAGCTCTCGGCGCTGCCGCATCGCTGCAGAGGGGCAGTGTTGGAGCAGACAGGATCGCTGCTGTGGCTTGTCCTCTGGCTCAGCTCTCTGATGGGCACCAGCAGCCGAGGGCTGGGATCAGTTGGTTCTGCTGCATTGAAACAGCCAGTCCCAGTTTTCTGCAGTTTCCTGCGCGTCAGGCTGCTCCCTAGTTTTCCTGTGTCTGAAGCCGTTCTGAAGAATCTCTTAATACCTTTGAATCATCATAAAAAAGTAATGGAAAAGTGTTGCATTTCATAGGATTTCTTAAATTATGAGCAGAGTGTAAATTTATTTCAATCTGGACAGAGAAGTCAATTACACTGTTTTATTTTTATTATTGCTTTTTAATTTCCRTTGTCACACACCTATTTACATAGATTTCAAAAGACTCTTTAGGTGGAAGCAACTTAAAAAATTACATTTCACTAGCAATGGATATGAGAACTAAGGAGATACTTTTGTATTCCTTTTTTTTTCCATCCACCTATTCTTTATTCTTAGCAAATAGTATTGACTTTTTAGTGACACTRTCCTTAATATCACCTTCATTTTTCCATGCAGGCAGTATTTTGTATACCAGTGCCATGAATCCTAGCAGTTTCTTCTCTGTTTCTGGAGAAAATCCTAGCACTCTTCTCTCTTGATTGTCTTTGGTCTTTGCAACAGCAATCTTCTTTCTTTCTAGGATTACAAGTCTAACCATACACCAGTTGGCTTTAACCCTAGACTTAGCCTTTCAGCTCAGAATGTCATTACCAGTGCTTTAAGTTCCTAAAAATTGTCTTTTTCATGTGGAAAATGTTTCCTGACTTTCAGTTGCCTATAGATATGTATAGGTGGTACTATGGAACTTAGCTGCATCGCTATGCCTATAAAAAGAGCAATCATAGCAGTGCAGGCAGCYTTGACTACTAATATCTCCTAGTACCCTCTCATTTTATAGGAGTATCTTTACTGCCACGGTAGGTTACAGTATGTCACCATTTCTATTATATTTGAAACCACATTTTTCAGAGTTTTAKAACTTTCCTTCTGTGATAAACACTGATCTGAATCTTCATATATGACTTGTCAGATAAAATAGATGAAGACATAGTAGCTGAAACTTGGGTGCTATATTAGAGCAAAATAGAAGCAAAAAAAGAAGACAAGAACAAGTGGAATTCTCTAACTTTTGTTAGTACAACAGCTAAAAATTTTGAAAATGGAGCATAAGCTATATATTGAAATTGTGATGTCTCTTTTTGATATGCAGAGGACAATCCTCCACTTGAGTGAAGTAGACCGTGAGCTCTCTAGAACTAAGATATTATACATTTACCACCTCTGGAGACTAAACATGGAAGCTACTTTCTTCTGAGGAACGAGCTGGCAGGACATCACTTTCAGAATCTGTGTGAGAGTTCTGGGGCCCATCTGGCAACACTGACATGAGGCTTCCAGGAACATCATCAGGTAGACTGTTAAGGAAATACTAAAGTTGACGAAATAATCTAAATACACTCCCAAGAGGTTGATGGCATTCCTCCTTCCCACAGATATCTTTCTGCATAGTTTTCTGTGCACTGCATGTACTGATGTAATAAGTCAAGATTAAAAAAATACAGTCTTCTTCATCAAAGAGGACAAAGTAAGTGTTTTCAGCTAAGGTATTCATCTTAATTCATAAACCCAACTAATAACCAAAAAGAAAATAAATGACAGTTAAGCAGGGCTATCAGTTTGCAGCAGCATATCTGGATAGCAATATCAAGTCACCAAGCTAGCTATCCACATTGGGCTGTTAAGAAGACCAGTCTAGCGATTACAGGCTGATAGACAGATGCTTCCTCCTGTAGAAACCCCTTCCACCATCATGTCACTATATCACACAGGCCCCTACGCCAGTTCCCAGATGAGTAGAGGAGGACTCAGTTTGGCCTCTATGTGCTTGTGTAAAATGAAATGTGCRCAAGGATGGGCTCATATTTGCACTCTGAATGTCAGTCAGGATCTCTGAATACGTCCAGAAAAATGAATGCTTCCTGTGATTAAAGAAAATGAATTAAAAAATTATTGGCTGCTCAAAAGGCTTGCACAAAGTAAGCTATAAAGTTGCATTTCCTTCTTTTCTTTTCCCCCCAAGATTTGTRGTTATTTTAATTAAAGTTGGACAGATAACAGGAAAATATAGTAAATATGTGGCCCATTCTTTAAATTGCAACAGTGTGTCAGTCTCAGCAACAAGATTATAAAGGAATAAAATTTGCAGGGGGATATGGGAAGAGATTTTCCCAACTGAGATAAAAATCCTCACATTATATCAGAAGAAATGATTTCCTGAGATTCACAGGCATTATCATGTAACCATAAACAGCAAATATTAATGATAGTCTTTTCAAATGAATTCAGTTTGTTTATAATTGTCCTGAATATTTAATTATTTGAATTTATTCTTGCAAGTCAACTTTACATGTACAAAGTGCACACTATTTTTAAAACATGAGCATTTATACAAGACATATTTGCATACTGATGCAAAGAGAGAAAAGAAAAAAAAAGCAGTATTACCTTGGACAATTACAACTAAGTAACATAGATCAGGTCTTACATTCAAGAACCTGGGAGTCTTTTCCAGCTCTTGAAATCTCATGCTGGTCTAGCCCTGAGTYCGTGCTGGGATGTACACCATTCTCTCCCTTCTCTATCTTGGTTTCAAAGGGAAAGTTACTTGCCAGGTGGGAATTAAAATAAGTTCCAGTCACCAGGGCACCAGGACTACAATCACAGTGAACTGGTTACAAGAAATCCATAGATATAAAAGCTATCATAATTAAATCATTATCAATAACGAATAAGATTTAGAGAATTTAATCTGCTCGTATTTATTCTACAATAAAACTAGACTAAATTATTTCTATATATTAATGGACGCAAATTTATCTCTAATTTAATGGAAAATATTCATGAAAATAAATTGTGAATTTAAAAAGTGCATTTTTATTGGAAAAACAAATGTAGATTTAAAAATAGTTAATTCAAAGAAAATAAATACGCCACATGGGTTGGCACAAAAGTTGCTTGCTTTTTAATATTTTCATCAAACTATTCACAAACTATCACATACCAAAATATTTCCTAGAAATTGGATAATAGTTAAAAATAAATTTTATATTTTACATAATTTGCAAACTACTACAGACAATATGAACTGAAAGAGAGGCAAATTTCAGTCAATATGACCATTGGAGACTAAGCAACCAGTTCTACCAGTCATCTGAAATTGATGTTTTCTTTTTTTCAAAAATTTAATCTGTCTACATAGGAAGAAAATAGTGTAATAATAAGATCAGACAAAAACCCTCATGTATTYGAAAGATAATTTCGTACAACATGCTAATGAGAAATGATAGTTAATAAAAATCTAATCATTGAGGAAATAAGTCAGAGGAGATAAAAGAACAGATAAAGCATCTGAGTAAATCRGTAAGGTAGGTTTGTAAAATCAATATAATTATATTTGTACCTTTGGTTTAATTGCAAGGTAATATGTCAGTATATACCATTTTTAATAAGTTGGAAGCAATGCTTTTTCTCAATATACTGTACAAAAGAATAAGTTCTTCTTGAATTTCTGTGTGTTCGTTGCTAGGAAAACATACCCCTGAGGTTATTGCTGTGATTTACAGCAAAGAAATACTACCATACTATTTCTTGAAAAGTTATATTGTGTCTGTTAATATTTACAAAAGAAATAAAGCATGCTCTGTATTTTTGCTGTGGAGATGAATAAAAATTGATGAATCACTTTAAAAGCTAGATTGATCACAATAAAAAGGTACAAAATGCTTATAYATATTTGCTAAGTGAGATGACAGTGTGCTAAAATATTAAAACTGTTTTACTGTTCCTCATTTCCTCAACCCTTTCTACTATTAGTTTAACATCAAAGATAGTGGTATTCTGTACACTTACTG